>NW_011967223.1:479268-548093 GCF_000949405.1 Vollenhovia emeryi | reverse complement strand
TCTCTCTCTCTCTCTCTCTCTCTCTCTCTCTCTCTCTCTCTCTCTCTCTCTCTCTCTCTCTCTCTCTCTCTCTCTCTCTCTCTCTCTCTGTCCCTCTCTGTCTCCCTCCCTCTCGCTCTCGCCTCCCTCTTCTCTCGCTCTCTCGAATCCTTGGTACCACTCTCTTCTTCTTCTCGGAGTCTCTCCTCGTCTTTCGTCACCGTCCCACGAGCCTCCCCCGCGACTTGCGGTACGACTTGCGCAGGGCGCGCATGCACGGTATTACACCTACCCTATCTCCGTGTGTCGACCTAGTGACACACAGCCGGTGATGGGATTTTCAGAGTGAACCGATCGAACATCCCCCCTCATCGTCATCATCACCGATATCATCATCATCATCACCATCACTACCATCATCATCTCTATCATCTAAACCCCTTAACGCTGAAAAAATACAATTACTAACTTTCTAGAGTAGTGGTAACACGTACGATGAAACCGGAGGCGATCGATGCTTATCTCGCGACGTGTGGCAAGAACCGATCGGCTCTCCCTGATCGCTCCATGACAGAACCTCGCGAAAAAATAATGAAACTCGGCAGAGTCGTACGGTCCTTGTGGCGCAAACCACATATTTCTCGGTCAATTCATCTCGTGCATATACCGTTTCGATAATGTAGAGATAATGCGGTGTTTGAAAAGGAATTTGGAAAAATGTACAAATTCCCGAGTCTCCAAGGGTCCCCGATTTTCTCAACACGAGAGCAATTAAGGTTTTCAAATGCGACCACCTTAAAAATAAAAGTGGAGGACACGAGCGCGGAGATAAGATCAAACTAATGGACCCTTGGCTAAGCATTAATTCACCCCCGCGTCATATCGCACATGTTATCGCGATCAAAAATATCCGATGAGTAAACTGTCGTGATTTAGAACACTTCGCAGAAATATACAAGGTGATTTGCTAACGTCATTAAGGACTTCTTTATTGAAACTGTGGACGAGAATTCTTGTCGGAAAAGTTGATTATTTATGTCGCAGCGCTTCGCTTTTCGGTGATAAGCAACCTTAATAACTTAATTCGTTTGAAATTGAATGAAGAACGGTGCCCAGCGTTGGTGTATTCGTATCTTTTAAAAATTGAGAATTCTTAATAATCAAGAGTAGCCTTTAAATATTCTTATCCGGGGGAATCTGCTTTCATAATTTTATGCGCCAGCTGCAAAAACGGCCAGTAAATGACATCGTGGTACCGTAATAACGGTTAGATTTACAATCGATAAACTGCCTCCGCCGGCAGGATGGGTTCACTTACCCTCCAGGAATGATAAGAATTTTCCTGTCGGCAACGCCGTCGCTAGTCGGAAATCATTTCAACGCCCGGCGTGCCTGGAAGATGCGTTTCGATCAGTTTCGAGATGTCCGCGAGAAATCGCAGCACCGTATCTCCGCTCGTTCCCAAATCGCAGGATCACTTCCTCCAAACTCTGCGAAATCGGATACTCGCCAAAAAAACGCCCTATTTATTGTCCCAACAAATATATATCGCCGAAAAGATAGGGAAATTAAACTCAATTAGGGAGGCATTTAGTATGTTAAGTCGCAGTAGACATTAATTTACACTATTTACGTCGTGAAGAGCGAATTAGAGATTAAACATCCAATTTCTTTAACGTAAAACACGACCTGTCTTTAGGAGCCGGGTCCTATTTAGATCCTGTTGTTGCTTCAGACTCTTATCCACATGAATTTGGCATTTGAACGTAAACGAAACCGTGTCGCCTAAACGACACCTAGTTGAAACGTGACGCGATGAGAAGCACACACCTAGAAACCTGCTAATTAACACGAGTTTAAATTTGATAGCCGCTAGAAGTGATTCGACGAGAAAGCTGACATACGAACATCTCGTTGATTGCAGATATAATCTAAACTGTCCCGAAATCGTCAAATGCGATTTGACTCTCTCCTGATGTCTCAAACGTTTTAGCACCATTATAATAATCAAAGATAGCGTGTACGCGCAAAGTATGAAGTGGCGCTTACTTTGATATATCTTTCCAATTTGAAATACCAGAATTTGAAAGGCGGAACGTCCATGTGGATAAAAAACTGAGTTTCTACCTGCCTAAGATTCAACAATCGTTCATCTGTCGCTTACAATTAAAAAGCTTTCGACTTTTCGTATTACGATCCTCATCTTCCTTTTTTTTTCGCATTACATTACAATCAAGCTGACAAAACTGCAGGATAACTAGTTTACAGGATTACAAATTTTTATCATAAATTTTAAAATTATTTTTCCATTCACATATATCAGCTATGTACAGACCGTGTAGGTGCGAAAAGTATTGAATCCATGAAAACGCGAGTTATTTAAACCGCAAGTCGGTCGCGCAAGTTGTAAGCACGCGAACACACGTGGCGTTAAAGGATTAAGCGCAAATGTACGGACGGCGTGATTTCGGGACTTGCGCGTCGCGACGCTTGTAAGCTCGCGTCTTAGGGGGGTTCGCGGCACGAAGATCCACGCGGCCGCCGCAATGGTCCGTCGCACCTCGTGGCGAGTGTTAAACTCATCGGGCATCGATTCAACGAACGTACCCTCGATTTCGGCGGAGTGGATCGCCAGCCGTCACCGAGAGGATGGCACCGAGCAAGCTGCCGCTGTGAGTAAAGTCGCTGTAGCGAGAAAATCCACGCGTAGTAGCAAGACACTTTGGTCATCGCACCTTAATTAAAATCATGAACAAGTACGAGAAATTAAAAAGAAATCATTTTGATTAATTTATGTTACGCGCAAAATATAGCGCAGACAAATTATAACATTTTCTTTAACACATTTGTCCTTGTAATAGCTACTTGGCCGTTTGCTTCGCGCTCCTTTGCAATTGCTGTCAACTGTGCAATTTATAATACAATTACACGAGGAAACGGACGAACGAGTGTAGATAAATAGAGCATTTCGCTCAGAGATAATTGTAACTGTATCAAAAATAAATATAAAAAAAATGTTAAAGAATAATTAGAATGTTCGCTGCTAAACTAAATTGCTATGTAATTTTCGGAATTTTGATTAAAATTGCTCTATTCTAAAAGTTCGAATAACTTACACAAAAAATTGTGCGTTCTTGGATATTCTATCTTGTGCAGGAATCATCGTCGATTTTTCTTCAGGCTTTATTTAATTTAACGCAATCCTTGTTTTATACATTGTGTATGCATTCGCGAACACTTTGCATACATCTTGAACTAATGAATAATTTCAAACGCCGTATATATCAAAGTTGCTTCTCTGACGCATGAAGCTCAAAGACGCATCTCAAGCGATTATTGGTGTACGCATAGATTGCGCACTTATAAGTGCTTCTAAATGTTTCAAGAACAGATTTCGAGGCGACTTCCAAAGCAGATGTAATTACACTTTGAATTTAATCGAGCGTATCTAGCGAGTTGTTATTCGTGCAAATACAAACGTTGAGAATCTCTCTAGAGAGACGCGTACTTTCGCGAGACACTCAATTCAAAGCTGCCGCGTCATCTCCCAAAACAATAATGAATCTGGAGACTTATCTTGCAACGAGATCTTTGTCCTTCGTAAATAATTACAGCGAAAAAAATTGCTAACTCGAAATACGACGAAATGAAAATGTATTCTCAAGCAGAAATAACGACGTTCGGTTTGTAGCAATGCAGATTAAGATGGTTTCGCAGGATTGGCCATCCACAGGTTCTCCATATGTATCATGTAGTATGTAAAGTGTACTCGCACACATACATAGATGTTTCATCGAAATGTAATACGTCACATGTATATTTTATAATTATATGTAATATGTTATCCGTGATATCATTAATATCAATAATATTTACGTTATTAATATTTTATTAATAATATATTGAGAAATGTAAAAATGACTGAAACAAACTTATTTAAATTTTTGCAAAATAATATAGCAAATGTCGATGGAACATTGCGATAATAAATGTTCCATCGATATTTGCTGTGTTATTTTGCAAACATGGAAATAAGTTTTAGTAATTTTGATATTTTTCTACAATAAAACACAATTAACAAACTCCAAATAAAGTGCGAAATATATTTCGAATGAACTGATCGCGTATTTCTACGGGTAAATTTACTACGGGTGAAAGCAAATGTTTCGATTCGCATATAGCGATGACAATGAAAGAGCGCAATTAAAGTTCTTTGTAAGTACAGTTTACATATCAACGCACTGTTAAAATAAAAGAAACCTTGCCGTTTGATAAAAATTACAAGACATACAATGGAAATTCATTTTTGGTAAATTGTCAAGTTTTTCATCTTCTTTTAAAATACAAAAATTTTGAAAATTTTACAAATATTTAATCGCGATTGCTTATAGAAATTTTCTTACGAGTCTTTCATTTTACATTAATTGTTCGCTAATAATTAACCACTGTAGGTCGAAGTATGATTCACGATTCGTTTCTGTGATGATTATTTGAGATTAATGATTATTTTGCTTGCAATTATATTTTATTATATTGATATTTCTTCTCATTAAAAATTCAATATTATTTTACACGAAACAGTACCGATATTATGTTCAACATCCAGCGGTTTGCCCCATCACTCGACGAAAACTTTATACGGCCCACTCGAAGGCCGCCTGAAACGGTCCGAAAATCGGGTACAAAATGCGCATACGATCTCGCGAGATTGTGATGTAACGGGCCGCAATGTTCTCTCGAAACAGTGAAGCGAACCCTCGTAGACCACGACTGCTGAATCGGCGAGTGACAAGAGACTCTCCTTCACTTTTCCTTCCCGCCGCGATACCGGCCTCACTTTATGCCTTATGCCGAACTCCAAACGATGCTCGCGTTTACCCCTTTTGCAACTTTATTACATTACAGTGCTTCGAGCTTCGTGACAAAAATTAAAACGAATGTGGAGGAGGGAGAGTGATGCAACATTTAGACAAGAAGTCATTGAACATGGCATACGCACCTGTGTGGAGGGAATTAAAAAAAACTGTGTTAAAATTAATACAGTTTATCGATCTTATACCAAATACAATATTCCGTTGACAATCAGACATATATTTAGGATCTCATACCTTATGGCATGTATTATTGTGCATTTATCGCTATGAAACTATGACGCGCGAATTTAAAAATTATCCTGTGCACAATTTGCAAAAGCTTTCGAAGGATATCGCGAGGGCAACAAGATCCTGTTGCACTTATTAGGGAGCGGATGTCTTCACGCGTGTGTCGCGAGCCGCGGTTTATCGGTAGCGGATAGTCCGATCCCTGCGCCAGAACAAAGTTCTGGCACGCGAACGATGCTATTTCGCGGTGGCTATGTCGGAAGGGCGACAGGGAATGTCGGCATAAGAGCTGAGAGAGAGCATAGCGTGTCCTAGATAACTCCTTGTAACATCTTTGTAACGTTAACGTCGTTATTATGTCACGTTACACCGCTCGAGGAGAGTCCCAAATACCGCGCGTATCTTTTTGAAACGCGTCGATTTTCGCCCGACATAATAGCGCAAAGTGTTTCTAAACACTTAATTAAAAGTGAATACGTAAATACAGGCCGTGTGCTCTGCGCGATTTGAGTGTACGTGATATTTTTCTTAATTAAAACATAAAATATAAAATAATTCTAAAACGTATATCATTAAATCAAATCGTCAATAAAACAGACAATATAAGTACAAATAAATGTACGTTATTTGGATAGCATTTAAGAAATTGGAATATTAAATTAAGTTGACGTAATTTGTTAAAAAAATATCGCGCGCATTGTACAATTACACATTGTTCCCGTTGCAACGAAAGCGTTATAAAAATTAAAAACTCACGATCTATTAACTGGTTCGCTTCAGGCTTAAAATGCGAGTGATCGATACGGATTGAAACGCCCTTCTTTTGGTAGGACAGAACATCAACTTTAAAACCAAATGGAACATCTACGGTGAACAATCGCATTCGCACATCCATAAAGTGCACTTATGTTCGTTAAATACTTAATGAATTTCAATTATCGACATTTAGGACCCATTCATAATGTTAAATATAATCTGACAGACATCGACAACTTGTAAAATACATCGCGTCCCACTTATAATTGTTCATGGTGTTATAATCTTTCTAATCTATTTATCGTCTAATCTGCTTATTTAATTATATTTTGATTTGCCGAATTTGAGTTATGACAAAAAAGATTCGCAATTTTCATGCAATCAATAGTCATATTTATAGTTTCAATTATAATTAACAATAAAATGCGCTTTAATTCCGGTGATTCCACTTAAGATTCTATTACGTATAGTTTATTGAGTTCGTTAATAATTTACATGGTATTTGAAGGCAATGATTGCCATGCTGTTGTTGCCAAAACTTCTTACTCCTGCCGCATTAAATAGCTCAGCAATAATTTCCGTTTGTCGTTGTAATAGATGAAGATAAAGGAAAGATATTATGTAAATTATGGAAGGAAAAAGAAAGGCAAAAAAAGATGAGCTAGTCATTGTAGAAATAAGAAATTAGAAGTAAGAAATAAGAAGGGAAAGAGATTAGGGGTAGAGATTAGAGAGAGTATGAATGAGAGTATGGATGAATGAGTGGTTAAGGAACTTTTGTAAACCAAGTCCCACTTTCTGGCTGTATGCTAAAGGTAATAAAGCATATATATATAATTCCGTTTGTTAGAAGCTCCAAAGTTATCGCGCTGTGTGTGAGTAATTTTATTATTAATTAGCAAGATGTTGAAGAACGCAAACATTCCGCAACAAACCATTTACTTTCAGACCGAAGTTAGATTAAATTTTCGTAAGAAAATACGAATTTCCGGTTTTGCAAGGAATTTATCATTACTTACGTCAGTCTACGTAAACAGAATATTGAAGTTGAGTGTATCATTCGCAATGGAGTAATGAATATACATAATACTTCTGTGTTATATGTGTAGTTTCGTCATTCTCGTGCCACTAACTGTGTACAAGTACCATTATTATGCATTCGAAACGAAAGCGGCATCGGCCCTCGCGACGCCGTCATCCGAATCGTTGACGATTGGCAGGAAGATGCCCAGAGCTACGGTGAACGATATTGTCTCGAAGAACATCACCATGGTCCTCGAGAATTTGTTAATGAATTACGAAAACAGTCAGCTGCCCACGCACGGTAAAGGTAAGAGAAATAAGGGTTAGCGGAGTGGAATTCTCAAACACAATTAACTTAGTAAATTCCTGCTATTCAGAAGCAATACGAAAAATAAATAATAATAAGTGGAACAGAACCGATATGAAATCTTAATTAGAAGACGCCACTTTCGGTCGGGCTAGATCCTGGTACCCTTAATAATAATAATAATATTCCAACTCGGTAAACTCGGTAAAGAAAGATTAACTTTTGTAAATGACATTAGAACACCGGATATAGCAAGGTTTGTAAACGCAATAAATAAGCGTACGCATGCGTTTAACATTAATGCGTCTGATATTAAGTTTATGAATGCAAGCTATATATCGCGCTGCGGTCACTCTACAATACTGAAACTATTTCATCGTGCATTACTATGTCCCCTATATCTGCGCTAATCGCAACATCATACAGCGGAAAATAATATTGGATATAATTGGATTCTAAAGAGCTGAGGAAGATCGTACGCGGTATCCGCATGGTCCAACCGCTTTAATTATCGATAACTAGGGCCCCAGGTTGTAATGCCGAATTAACGGCAATGATTTGTTACAATATTAAAATTGCATATTGAAAAGTTACGTGTTCAAGCACGTATCCAAATTAATTTCCTGAACAAATCCGACTGTCGCCTACAGCCGTCGCTATCTCGGCGTTCTTCTTTTCTTTTTAAAGAGCAATACATATATTCCGAACTCTTTCCGGAATGCTGATACTGACATTTGATAAATCACGGAGTCGCGATATATTTATGCCGCATTGTTTTTTTCAGGCGTGCCCACGGTGGTCAAAACCAATATTTTAATTAGAAGTATGGGTCCAGTGTCTGAGCTCGATATGGTGAGATTCAAAATTTCTCAGTAAAGAGGTGCGCCAGTAAATCTATACCTTTTCCTACCGTCCTCATTTATTTTTATGGAAATACGTGATTAGCATACATGAAGTGCTTCAAGTGTGTCAATTATTATAATACTAATCAATCATTTGCAATCACTGCAAGAACAATAATTGCTAGCCGATCTCGTCGCGTTTTAACATTCTTCCTTCATTAATTTTACTTTTATTTCCGATGCGAAGTTAATGTTAGGTAACGCTTATATTTAAGCCTGCTGCAACACTTAAAAGATATAATGTATTTATTTAAAATCAAAATTGAACGATAATCTCCCTTTTATCGGTCGTATTTACTGGTGCGCGTTGCTTGCTGGTAGACAGCCTCGATAAATTCGTGTCTCGCTTTCGAATCTGCTCGAAAGCTGGTTTGATGCAGTCTTAAAAATCCTTCCGCCAGGATTACTCGATGGACTGTTATTTCCGGCAATCGTGGCGCGACTCGCGTCTAAGCTTCCTGGGCCCGATCAAGTCCCTCAGCCTCAGCATCAAAATGCTCGAGAGGATTTGGCGTCCCGATACCTACTTCTACAACGGCAAGCATAGTTACGTGCACACGATCACTGTGCCGAACAAATTGCTAAGGATCTCCCAGGACGGTGATATATTGTACTCCATGAGGTTTGTTCGCGCGTGAATTTACGCACTGTGTGGCAAATCGAATCCGATTTTGCCTGCGAGATATTCTCTTCTTTTACACACGTCGTCGTCGTCGTTCACGGAAAAAAAACATACGCGATCGATAGATGGAGAAGTTTAATTCCGCATTTGATAATATATTCTGTCGAGAAATACTGTATGAAAATGTAGCGTTGTGTCTTTGTTCTCAAGATAATTATAAATGTAGATAAGATGTGAATTCTTCAGAGATCGCAGTTTTAATTAACAACGCAACTTTACTTGTAATATGAGACAAACAATAGGAAAGTAACAGAACTGAGAATAAATATTTTACAATATCATAATTAATTTTCACAGTTACAATTCTTTTTTATTGTCTCGTAATGCAGGCTCACTATTAAGGCCAAATGTCCCATGGAGCTGTGGAACTTCCCTATGGACCGACAATCTTGCCCGTTAATAATGGGAAGCTGTACGTATCGATTTTTTAACCACATAGTTGCACTTTGAAAAAATGAACGGCACGATATTAAAAATTAATTTTTGAAGCGAGAAAAATGCGAAGAGGCTTCAAATTATAAGACGAAATACCAGACAAAATATTAATACTCAATAATTTTATTCAGCAAAACAAGAAAATTTGTATAAATTTTTATTTTCAGTCTTTCGTTTTATACTGTTTTATATTGTACTGATTGGCTTATGTGCAATCGTAGCATATTCTTCTTTTCGCGATATGATATGAAATTTGCATCCTGTGTTACTTTTGCTTAGTTAGTAAATCGCGGCCTACAATAAGACTTTAAGACGTAAGATTTAAGAAATTGATCAATCATAGTCGAATGTGAGGAGAATAATCAACTGTGATCGGTCTCTCTCAATTTCTTAAACCTTAAACGTCTTAAAATCTCACTGTAGACACCACGTTATATTGCAGTCTACAAATCACTTGGGGATACAGGGTTTCGCTCATCATTTGAGACTCGAGCCGACAGAAACGTAATTCGTGAGGAAACCAGAACAAATAATACTTCATTCGTATGCCTTCGCACGCCACGTTATGCTGCTCCTCACGTGCATAACGTCCACCGATATCCTTCGACGAGTGTTCGCGATCGTCCACGCCGAAGTTACAATCGCAATAAATTCGATATTCCTTTACGTTTCGGCTTTTACGGTGCCCGGTGGTTCTGCCTCTCCCCATAACATCTGGCATCATGGCCCATGATGCGGCGTAATATCGAAATTTATTATCATAAGCGCGCTAGTACTCTCCTCGAGTCGGGATGCGTGATTTAAGATTAGTCATTGGTATTCGGGTGGCTACAGAAATATCCAGGTTGAACGTGCCATGAGGATACATCCGGTGAATGTACGTTGACGAATTTCCGGATGTTTAAGATCGATAGTCGAACGATAAATATAAGAAGGAGAGAAATATACCGGAGACGTGATTAATTGTTTAATTGTTCGCTTATTGGATTTCCACAGAAATTATAATGAAATATCCCTGATATCATTGATTGCGATAGACGCGAGTACCTTCGGCATCTTTTTCAAACGCTCTTAAATTTTATTATTTTGTCAGGTTAGTGTATTTCCTGATTATTCGAAATTAATATTACATTAGTAATTGAAGGATGATTTTTATTTCCATATTACGGCTGCGGTTTACTCGATGCTTCGAAGTATTCTTCTTCTTTTTCTCTTTTAATGAAGAAAGAAAAAGAACGGTTTCGAAGAATCTGTGGCATCAAGTGAACCGCAGCTTGTACTACATAATGCTGTTACGTCTCTCTATTTATTAGATGCGTACACATCGAGACAGCTGGTTTACGAATGGCAGGAAGGTCTGTCGGTGAACTTCGTGCCTGGAATGGCGCTGTCACAATTCGATTTAATGGGCTCGCCGTACAGAAATCTCACGTTCGTCCGTCGCGAGGGCGAGTTCTCGGTACTGCAAGTATCTTTCAACTTGCAACGCCACACCGGATACTTTCTCATACAGGTAAATGCGCGTAAATTGTAGCGCTCGTTGCAAATGATAAACAAAATATATTTTATCGATGCAACGTAACAATGGGATTTGCTTACATCGGCAGGTTTATGTGCCGTGCGTTTTGATAGTCGTGCTGAGCTGGGTATCTTTTTGGATCCATCGCGAGGCGACAAGCGATCGAGTGGGTTTAGGTACAATCAATTACCACAAGGTGTTTCTCTTATTCGCATTCTTTATTAATTTTCTCTCGTACAATTTATCTTTTGCCGTAAAGAAAATTTTACACTTGTTTAGCGCCCTTCGTCATTTTTCCTCCCTTTATGAGCCTCGAAAATCTTACACGTCCTAGGCTCTAGGGTGTATGTCTGCGGCGTCTAAATGGAAAAGCCGGCCCCCTGCGGATAACACTGTATCATAAATTTTCCAGGTATCACCACTGTCTTGACGCTATCGACGATAAGCCTCGATTCCAGAACGGATTTGCCGAAAGTTAGATACGCTACCGCTCTGGATTGGTTTCTACTAATGAGTTTTGGTTACTGCGTCGCCACCCTCTTGGAGTTCGCGGGTGTTCATTACTTCACGAAGGTGATGATTCTATACGTAATACGATATTTCCTCATTCGTTTAACCGCTTCCTTATATCTTAAGAAAAGATACCCCGAAAATATGATACAGGAAATGTTTTGGAAAGCCAATTACAACCTTTCAGTATCTCTAAGTATGGTTTTTTTTGCAATATATTTTCGACGTACGCAAATGCTAGAGGACATAGTTCCCTTATGTCCACACATATCAATTTAAAAAAAATTACATTTACATATGCCTCGGTGGTTGAATTGGTGAGACACCCGCCTAGAGTGTAGGGAGGTCCAGGTTCAAACCCTGGCTGAGGTAATATTTTTCGCAATAAATTTTCGGTATTATTAAAGATGCCAGGTATGATCAAGAAAACACTCACGTTGTTAATTATCGCTGGCGACATTGCAGAATCCTGATTAGTTGATTTACAAAAAGATTGTTCAAATACTATCCAAAATTATTTTTGTATCGACGCAATTTGAATTGCCTACATGGAAAAAAGAATTTAATCAAATTTAAGTCAATATCTAATTAATTTTCAGGTTGGCAGCGGCGAGATTCCGTTGGATGACGAAGACTGGGAAGAATGGAAGGGTATCACGAGCGAGGAGTTCGAGGACACATTTCACACGAAGATTTCTTGCAGCCCTCAGGCTGTTCATCCGGAGATTATCGATGCGAGTACCAGAAAGCGCGGTTCCCTCATGTCCGCACTGTACAGTGTTAGTGTGATATTTTAATAAAAATTGCTTTCCTAAAGCCTTGTGTCCACAATCCAATAACTGTGTCCAAGTTCCTAATCAACCTGCATCTTTTACGGAAAAGCGAAAGAAATCCTAGAACTTGGACACAGTTCTTGGATCGTGAAGTCTGCATCTTTAGGGCTGGGAGACTCTGATACTGAGTTGCGGTAGTCCTTTAATACCCGTGTCCTTATTTGGGGGGGGGGCGAGGAGGGGGAAAGGGCCGGAGGGAGAAGAGGGGGGAGTCAGCCAATCGGGGCGTTGTAGACTGATCAATGAAATATAATTAAATATAACGCAAGAGAGCTCAGTATCAGAGCCTCCCAGCCCTGATGATGCAGACTGCAACGCCTGCGAAACGTCGGCACCACATTGCAAACGGACGCGGCAACCATCCGGAAGCCATTACGACTGAATTTCTCCTAGAATTTATTTTATGAAATATCAATTACGTGTGAATTATCAGTTGCTAATTCAAGTTTCACCGCCGACAGGACTCATACGAACGAGATTCCTGCCACTCCATCACGGTCGCCGTTTCGTCGAAGCCGTCGACGATGGAGAGACACACGCAAACTGAGCTTATTTTACCGATATGGCGGCAGTTTCTCTATTGCTTAGCAGGAGATGATGCTTTCAGGTATATTACGTATGCGTTAACAAGAAAAACGAATTTAACAAAGCACGCGATATCGCTACATCTCCTATTCGATTCTTATTGTGTCAATTTAAAAGAAACTTGAATTAATATCTTCATAATTTTGTTTATTATTACATAGCATTTCTATTGTTTTTAAATTATAAACCAGCAAAAGTGTCGTGAAAATTAAAAAATATTTTATACATATTATAGCTTATAATATACTTATTTTATTTATTATTGTTTCATTAATAGCTACACTTGAGAAATGCGCAATAATTAATATCTAAAATTGTCAGGCGTCGTCGGCAACGGGAAGCGGCTAGCAACTATCGAAAATGCGGCGATCGTATGTCGAGGAGGCACATAAACAGTGTGTCTTACATCGACAGGGTGGCGCGGATAGTCTTCCCCGCGTCTTTCGGTCTACTCAACGTCTGCTATTGGGTAGTCTACGTCACCTATCAAGAGGAATTTAAGTGGCAGGATCCGCCGATCGGGTCGATAATGCCGATCTCCCATTAACGAAATATCAGTAATGACAATAAAGCAAACGTATAATGTATTACGAAGCGGGAGAGACAGGAGGGCACTTCTTTCCCGAAATTTAATTATCAGTTAATTTTGAAGTAAGTTAACAATACATACTTACACTCGTCATTTTTTATTTAACCCTTTGAAGCATACTTTTTTTATTGAACCATTTTTTGTGAAACTTTGTATACAAGGGTTTTTTTGGGGATTTTTATAATTCAAAATGGCGGATTCAAGATGGCGGAATTCAAAACTGAAAGAATAACATCATTCAACTGTCATTCAACTGTGCTAAGAAATTATTTAGGACCCATGGAATCTAAATTCCAGTTGAAAATTCTTATAGAATATAAAAAATAGCGCAAAATTTGCCGATTTCAGATTTTTATTTATTAAGTGTTATTTTCTAATTGTACACCTGATCCGTATAGATACACAGTTTTGAATGAAATCATCGAATTCGTAATCAGCGGCCTAAAAAGTCCTTAAATACCGTAATCAAACGGAAATGCTGAAAAACTTGAAAACTTAAAAAATGCACTTTGCATCCGTCATTTTGGGATGACCATTTTGAATTTTGAAAATCAGACTTCAGATCCGTAACGAGCGAAAACCCCTTTGTACAAAATTTTCAAGAAATAATCTTAAAAAACTTGGTCAATAATGAATTTTTCCGAAAACATTGCTGTTTTTTTTCATATTTATTTATAAAACTTTTACAATAAATATTAAAGACTACTCAACTTTTTTTTATATTCTTTTATTATTAAGATACGCAAAAATGCAAAAAATCCGACCTAAATGCGTCAACTAGAAATTAAATGGCCAAGAAGTTAAGAAGTGAGGTGGTAACGCGGGTTAAGGCCCAAACGCAATGCCAGGCAACAGGCAATAGGAACAGTGAATAGAATTTCTGACGCGTTGGATTGGTTGGAAGAAAATTTCCGACGAATCGAATGCGTCAAAAATTCTATTCCATATTCCTATTGCCTGTTGCCTGACATTGTGTGATAGGCTTTACCAACATGCTTCAAAGGGATAAAATTACTTATACATATACGTAATTTGATGTTAAAGTTCTCGAAATTGAACACGTGTTTGCGAAATGCCCTGTATATACCTATGTCTAATTTACGCTTCGTCTTCTACTTCATACTCGAAGTCCCAGCCATCGTCAGATAATTACACGAATTTATTAAAGATTAAATGTATTAAACAAATAAATTTAACAAATAAAATTCATAAGGCTCTGACGTGAAATCATGAAAACGAAGTAATAAAGGATATAAAGCCAAGACAGGATGTTAGTGTTTAAATAATTTAAATTTTTTAATTTATTGCGAAAAATTTACCTCAGCCACCCAATAAAAAATGATTCGTCGAAACGATGTCGAATCGACATCGACATTGACGTCTATTCGACATCAATTTGACGGTGTCAATGTCGATTCGACATCGTTTCGACATCGATCGACGAGACGTTTCTCGCTGGACAAGGTTCGAACCTGGACTTTCCCCTCACTCGGGCGTCTCACCAATTCGATCACCGAGGCATGTGGTAATATTTATCGCAATAAACAGTCTGAAGTTATTTCACGAAAGTCATGAAATTTAATATTTATATTTGTCATTTAATGTTTAATAAATATATAAACTGCCAAAATTTCAACAGTGATATGGGAAAAGAAATTTTGCAACAATATATAATATTATGGTGTCGTAAATATGTAACATTTATGTATTGCGTAATAATAATAAATTTAAATACAGACATACCCATACAGCACCAAAGCTTTCAGAAACGTTTCAGAAAACATTGTTGCATTGTTGCAATGTTTCTGAAATGTTTCTGAAAGCTTTGGTGCTGTATGGGTAGCATCTGTATGATAATCAACCATAAATTTAATATCGCAACATAAATTTGTTCCTACATCTATGTCGATCAAAATGTCAATTTATCTCATTATCCTCAATTATTGATTATTTCTAATTATCACGATATCTTTCGATTCTCTTTCCGTTATCTCAATTAGTTGTCTCAACGAACTCATTTGAAAATTTATTGACAACTTGCTATTTAGAAAATTGCTTACGACGAACGAGAAGAAGTAATTTGTCGAGAAATAATTTATCGAAAACTCTTTAATATTGTCAGAAAAAGCAGTTTGATAAACGCTTAAGTTTACGTAATTCTTTCATATAATTGGTTCTTGCTTCTAGTTTCCTGTTGGGTCTAACAATACGTGTAGAAACCAATCGTAGTTGCGGACTCGTAAGCGCTTTTACCAACCTACTTTTCCGCCATCAACAGCAGTTGAACACCATTCGTCGAGCGGCTGAAAAACGATTGGTTCTTGCTTTTAGACCCAGCGTTCCGGCCAAATCTTATTCGAAGCGTTCGGTGGCACAAGTTGTTGAGTCACCGACGTACAAATACTCGCAGCTAATTTGCTGGTGGGAAACCAATCGTGGCCGATTGCCACTCGGCAATTGTATACTTGTTGTTTCAGTTGAACTCGATCCGCTGCCATCTTACGATATAATCCGCTGTGAGTCTAGTTTTGTAGAAGTTTCCTTACAGATTCGATGTCGTGGTGCCACGCGAACGAGTCTTTCTTAGGAAAATCAGGTTTGGCTTTAAAGAAAAAATTTTAAAAAAAAGACGAAAACTGCTTCGCCATTTTATTTTATTGTAGAGCTCATGACCCCGTACTTTCGTGCAGACATGACGCGTATTTCCTGTGGCGTCTCACAATTACACCGGCTTGCAACGTGGTTGAGCGTGTAGCCTCGACCTAATAGTACACTTCGTACGTCTGATGCCGTACAAAATGAACCAGAAAAGTTGCAATGTACTCGGAGCAATATCGAGTTTCAACGTGCGAATTAGAATGTCTTCTCCCTTCTGCCATTGCCGTGCCTAGGATATCTTTGTAAAAAAAATATTCCCCAGTGAACATAACGACAACAAAAAGCTCGTCACGTACTCTTGACTATCATTTGTCTACTAAGCAGACGAGATGCCCTCTTGCCTGTGTGTTGTAGCTGGGAAAAAAATTGGAAACTGTCGACTCCTCTTTAGGGACGGAGACGAAAATTTAGTTGCTCTTTGCATTTCACCATGTGATTCATTCTATGAGTGAACGTGGATTATTTCCATTTAAAGAGGCTTTATTGTTTGGAGGAGTTGCATGGAGATTCTAAAAGTTTGCCGATTGTTTTGTTTATGTAATTAGCAACGTGCATCTCTCTACGCCATGCCTGCCACTCTTGTTAGTTTACAAAGACTACAGTTACTGCAACACATTATGATTACAGGTTAGTTGTCGATTGGAATGAAGAAAGTGTCAAGGTACATCCAGAAAATGCATTTAAAAACTTTCTCACTGGGCCGGCAACGACGATGATACTACATTGTGTGATCTAGCGAGATTCCTGAAAAGTAAGATTAATCTTAAAGTTCTACCGCCTTGGCACTTTCGTGTAGCATTTACATGATTCGTCGTCATCGTAACCGGCTCTACAGCCCCAAGTCGGCCCTGGCCTTCACAACAGATTGCCTCCATCCGAGGCTCATTGTGTGTGTGTACTCGGATCTTCTCGTTCATTTGTCTACTAAGCAGCGCACATTTCTTCTGCGCCACGCTCGCCCTCCAATTGTTCGGCTCTGCGTAGCACGGCAAAGAATAAAATCTATAAGCAATTAATTCTGTGACGACAAAATTTGTTTATGCCAAAGAAATTAGGCAGCATATGGCTGTTTCAAAGTTAACATACAAATCTATCCCTTCTAGAAAAAGTTGTAATTATTCAAACGTGGAGCAAAGTATGCACATTATAGTATTATATTCTTTGTTGCAGGATCAAAGAATAGCGTTAAAGTCAGGAGATTTTAAAGAAGTTCATTGGCGATAATCGAAAAATGGACGAAACGCACGAGGAACCGGACGAAAACATTATCGACATCAATATGATAAAAAGCGAAGAAAGAAGCCCCGAAAATGTACCTCTCAACTTTGTGGCAGTTTCTAGTATCACCAATAGTACACCGACACGCCAACAGACAGCCCGTAAGAGACTGCAAATTAACGCCGGTGGTACCGCGCAGGAATCCGCATTACTTTTGAAGAGGAAACGTTTTCGTCCGATTCAGCCGAAACCAGAATCTAGTTGTTTGGTACATAATTTTTCGAAACCAAAGCTTACAACGCTCAAACTGCCTACAATGAGTAATTTGCAACCCATACGACCTAGAATCTCGGTGCCAAGGCAAAAATTCAAACTGCCTATAATAAACGCTTTGGAACCAAATACCGTTTTGGTATCAGGCAGTGGTATGTTGATTAAGAAAAACATTACACCTTCAAACGTACCAAAAGAGATGAAAAATTACGTTAGGTCAAGCAGTAGTAATAATATAATAGTAAACAGTAATATTGATGAAAGTAACGTTAATAATAGCAATAAAGTTAATAAAAAAATTAAGATTCTCAATTTCTATCATTGTGATACCAGCAACAATAGTGGTAACGATAATATTGTAAATCCGACAACTGAAGAGAAAATTGATAAAACTGTGAGAATTCAAAATTCAAACAGCAAAGCGAATAATAAGTCTAACAACATTAATAGTAATAACACTAATAATAGTAGTAATAGTAGTAATAGGGAATGCAGTAAAAATTTGTGTAGTATTGAGGTAAAATCCCAATCAAGTAAGAATAATATTGAGTCATTTTTTGAGAGTATGGCAAAGACTGTGTCGAATTTACCTAACGAGATACAAGAGGACATTAAAACGCTGGTCACTCAAATTGTTACCGATAGAGTGAAACAATACTATAAAGAGAAGATAAAATTGATGATGGAAGATTAAATTTCAAGAACTGACAATCTGTTATTGTAAAATTAGACCAAACTCCAATTTCTTTTATGATGCAAATCAATAATGCAAATTTTGCAAGATGCAAGGTATAATTAATACCTTTGCTGAGTAAAATTTTAAACAATAAATTTAGAGCTCATAATTTTGGAACACATTTGTTCTAACTAGAGGACAGATATATTTAAGTTTCTAATTTTACAACTACTCAATGTATTGGTTTAATTCCCAAGAACATAGTGTTAATCTCGATTTTTTATGAAGATATTTCTCATAATTTCAGGTTGGTACATTTATAAAAAATAAACTTATTAAATATGGAGTTTTTAAGATCATAATACGTAAAATTTATTTATTTCCTTTAATAAGAAATAAATATATCAGGAATAGAAACACTCGTGCTAAATTAAGATAAATAATAGTCCACGGATAATTTTCTGCATATTTTCTATGTGCTCGTTTATTTTGTAATGTTGACTATAATTTGCATTATGAGCATTCGACGTCACATATATGTGTCGAACAATTTTTTTACGCAATATTGATGAAAAAATAAGAAATACAAGTTTATTACAGTCATTTGTGTAATCGACATGTTAGGTCATATAATTCATTATAATTTTACTTTTTAGACACGCCGTATAGAAAATAGAACAATAGATATAAATAAAAATAAATATATATTTTGAAAGTAGCATATATATACTTTTGATAAAAGGTGCTATAACGATCAAATGCATAGTATAATATTGTATATAAATGCCGACAATCGTGAAATTAATCTGAAAACTATTTACATAGCAAATATTGTACTTGTTTCTTTTGAAACTTCGAATTATGTGATTTAATCAATTAATCCACTATATTACTGAATTATACGCTATGTACACATAAATTGGAATACTAATGATTATTTGTTAATTTGCTTTATTGGAAATGTGAAAATATAATACGAATGAAAAGCTCATCAGTTTCTTTATAAAGTATAACTATTACAAAAATAAAAAATATATACGATTATTTTTATACTTAAGAAAACTAACACAAATAAATAACCATATTTTCAACCCAAATAAATAGTAAACCATGGTTTGCAATCGTACAAATACTTTGTATCGAGAAAACATGCTGATATCTGCATTTTTGCATGAAACAATTAAAAAATATATGCCTTAAACATAAATGTTAAAATAAAAAAGGAATGCTCCTTTCATAGCCTTGAACTTCCCTGAACTTTTTTACGAAAAACTCATTAATATGTAGCTCATTAATAGTTTTATTTGTGAAAGCGAATGAGGCAATAAAAACTTAATTCCTTCTTCGTGAAAATAAACTACAGAATGTGAGCGGTAGATCGAAAGTATTTGCATCTAAGAGTAAAGTATTAAACTGAACTGAATATCTTATTTAAGCCACAAACACGTTGGATGAGTACAATAGCGTGACATAAATGTAAAAATTTAATAAAATAACTGGTGCTTCTCCTTTCATTTCAACAAACACTAAATAACAATACAAAATTACGAAGAAAAATATTCCAAAATGACATACTAAAGATAACAATTACACCAGAACTAATTATTCATTTAAATCGAGTTGTGCATTTTTTCTCTTATGTTTATTACAGATATATTGTGACAGCGCATTAAAGATATTTTTATTATTTATGTATAATGTATGTAATACAAACTATCAATCCCAATATGTCACGACGTCTATCTAAATAACTAATGGCTCGTGCACATACAATATTTTATATGTAAATTGCGGTATGCAATACTGAAGTATCAAAGCGTGACGCCACATTTTTCCATTTTTATTATCTCTGGTATTGTTATACGGTGTACAAGGTATGTTTTGAATCTAGTGATTACGAATGCTACGCCTACCTAAAATGGATTTCAGAATGCATCGGTATTTACTTTATTCTCACCGTTTTATTGCACAGTAAAAATTATTATATAAAAAAACATATATAACGTGTGAAATCGCAATATAAAATATCAACCAGTGATATAATTTCGTAAACTTTTTCACTTTCCTAAACGCATTTGTGCTCTTCTAACGAGTCTGTGTCTTTCTTACCGAAGCTCACTTTTTTAAAACGTAAAATGCGAAAGCATTGCATCTGTATAAGTGAGATGAGTCGGAGATAAGCGATTTAAGGATAAAAATACTCGAAATTGCCAAAAAGCAACGTGTACGAACAATTAAAAAACGTTGACATCGTAAAGCTTTTCGTTACTACTGTCTCTCAAAATTTGTAGCTCATGCTAGTTTTTTCTTCTTTTTTTTCAAATATGTTCATAAGGAAATGCAATAACAATAAAGATAAAAGACACTAAGGGCGCATAAGCCTCGTCTGCTTTTCCACAATAGACGCAAAAGCATTATATGAGAGTTGTTCACTCTTCCTCTTTCTCGGCCTTCTCGACGTCTTGCTTCTCCTCAGCCTCCACGATATCACCACCCTCGAATTTCGGACCCGGTGCTTCGTCGCCTTCCAGAACAATTTCCTCTGGATCGGGCGCGCGCGGCAGAAAGTCTTCATCTGGATACATAGACTTAAAAATGTTCTTGGCCTGGAATAAAAGAAACAAATATTTTAAAAGATTATCTAGTGCAATTTAGAACCATTTATTTAACGTAAAGTACCATTTATTATACTAAAGCAACTTTGAAGAAGAAACTTGTACTGTTTTGCAGTATATCCGTATGAAAAATAATACAAGGTATTTGTTGAAATTATATTTTATACAATTACTACATTATATTACTGTTATCTGATACTACATCTGATCTGATAATACATACCTGATTTACAGCAAAGTCGAAATCAAGCTCAAGATCCGGTCCAGAACACAAATGTATGTTACTTGGCGCAGAATCGCTTAGTTTAATGTCGCTCGCGGGTAAATTCAGATACAGAGACCACAATACCTGGGGTATCGGATACTCAGTTTCTCCCTTCTCTCGTCGATCGTCCTAGTGTAATTATTTAATTTGAAATATCACGTTTACTTTCACACACAATTTTAATATCTTCAATATTTTACCTGCTAAAATGTAATTCTAAATTATTGATAATTTTTTTAATAGATATTTTACCTGAAGATGTCGTTTATCAGGAGAGACTGTTTGGGTATGAGAATCAGAAGAACTACGTAGAACATTGGGGTCAAGCGGTTTTGCTCTCAGGAACTTATTCACGACATACGCCAGATCCTCCTTTGCGTTCTTAGAACGTTTGCATGTCATATGAACTATGACTAAAGAAAGAGAAGAAAGGATGTGTACGATGCAGTGCAGACTAATCTTGAAGTACGTACATTCACGTTAATGTTATTATACGTACACAATCCTTGAGGGCAAGCGTTAGTAGATGGTCCCAATTCGATTAGAGTAACGGCTTCCTGGTCTGGTTTTTCCGGCGGATAGTACAAAAGAGTTAGACTTTCTTTCTCACCTTGCATAATTGACCTGTAGAGGCGAAAAATATATTACGTATATATTATATGTGTTTTTAACCGTAAGGAATAAAGAAAAAAAAGTACCTGTCAGTAATGAAAATCCCGCGCGAGATTTGATTTTCTCCCTCAGAGGCTACGATTTCTGGCGGCAAGTGTCCCTGCCCTACGACTAAGTGCTCCAAAGCCAGTCTCTGTCTCCCACTGATAATGGCCTTGCATTTATCCTCGTTAACTACAACGCCGTCTAATTGTCTCTTTAAGCAATAAATTCCGCCAAAGACCGCGCACAGTCTAAAAGCATGGAAAATGTTATTTTCTATGCAACCGTAAAATGGGACAAATGTTTTTTGCCGTGTTGCCAGAGACACACCTGCAGAAACATTGAGGCAGTTCTCCGCTCCCGTACATAGGCCATAAGAAAGGCGTATTTCCATAACGTCCAAGACTATTGAGAAAATGCTTCGTACGATCGACGCCGTCTCTACATGACGTTTTGTTCGTCGCCATTGCAATAGCTTGCATAACATAATGCTGCACTATAGGCGTAAGATTTTTCGTATTAAGATATTCTAAGAACGTTTTATCACGGAAACCTAGAGACGAAAAGGGGACACGTTATTGTCGAGTCAGAAGTTAAATAATTAAGAAAGTACGTAAGGCGTTTTTACGTACGATACGCACCATCAAACTCTGGACTATCGGCGCCTTGTTCCATGCAGGATGTCAGAAGCTGCATCAGCATTCTCTTCTCGACCACGCTAACCGTTTTGTTAGCGAACACATCGGCGCGAGAGCAAGGGACCTGGGTAAGTTTACCGTCCATAAAAGTGGCGACCCTAGAGACCGCGCGGAATTCGGCATAACGCGCAATGTTGCTAGAAATCAACAGTTCTACTAATTCACCACGGGCGAATAACAGCTGCAATAAGAAATCATGCATCACGTGTATGTGCACATTGAGAATTAACGCGCGTATACGCAAAAATTTGCAATTTTACTTTAGGCGCCAGATCGATATTAAATCTTCTGTACTCCTTCTTGATACGGTCTATGCTCCATTGTTTCACGTTCTCCTTTTTCTCCGCCTTGTCCTGATCGGCCTTCTCCGCACCCTCGACCGCGCCGCTGTCCCCGGAACCCTCGGTCTGGGTGTCCTTCGAAGAAACGTCAGGTAGATCCGCATCGCTGCGTGAAAAAGGAAACTAGTCAGAATATACCGTCGATATCGTCTGAAATCGTTAAGTGGTCAATTATATGCAGATCGCTGCTTACTTGGAAATGTACCAGATCTCCCCGATGTTCTCGACTGTGGAGTACTGGTCGCTAGCCTTCAAAAATTTCTCGCCCGCCTTCAGATTGACATTCGTATTCCTAGTGTTACTTTTAACAGTTTTCAAATCTTCTATCCACTTTTGCAAGCCATCGAAATTAAATGTAGCCCACAGCCCTCCGTAGTATTCGTTGCTAGGTAAAATAAATAACAATTCTGCTTAATACGACGCACGAATGTTGCTTTGATTACAATTGGCTTATCATATCGCATCAGAAAGTGGAAGGAAATCCTTTTATCTCCAATAAGATTGTGTGATAAAAAGTCGACCAATATATTACTTTACTCTTATTTTTCCTTGAGTGATTAAATAAAATTATCTTTTGCGTGATTATCCTCTATACTCTGCAGAAAATATTTAAGAATCACTCGTATGTTTAAAACCTGATATACAAACATATTTATTAACTACAAAATAGAACGTTTCTAGACCCAGAGAGCACATTGTAGATTAGGTTTAACACATACGATTGTACATTGACAAGCACTGGTCTTATAATAGAATGACGCAAAGTGATTTTCAGAGTGAACGCCTGGATAATGAGAATTCAATAATCTTTAAAAACGAAATCAAACAAAATGAATATATTTATTAATGAATTTGCTATAAATGTAAAAACCAGAGCAATTACAATTTTTAGTCGTTCGTATATGACTTGTTTATATGAAACACGAAATCATTTTGGACAACGAACATTCAGTTATGTAATTCTTGGATGGAGACTTTAGTAAACGTAATTTGGTTGTAGCTTTGTAAAAACGGGAGACTTGTGAGTTGCCCATCGGATCCGTCCTGGAGACTAGAATGTTTACCAAAGTCTCCAGGATGGAAGCTATACTCGGATCCGAGGAGGCGATTAAACTATTCAGAAGCCCCGGCGGTCTTCTATACCTTTCTAATAAACTGGGCAATTATGAAAGAATCCTCCGAGAAGAATTTGGTATACAAAGTCAAAGGCTCTTTAGCGGGATAGCGATCTTTCTGGCGCCTCTGATAGGACTAGTAACTCGTCATGATGTGAGATTTCCCTTTTTCTTTATGTTAGTCTGGTATGGGTAGCCTTAGACCGTACTGTCTCGCAATCTCTCTTTAGACTTCTGTGTAAAGCAAAATGCTAGCGGAAAGGATAAACAACGTAACCAACACCATGGTCACAACTTTTCCAAGAGAGAGAGAGAGAGAGAGAGAAAGAGAGAGGGGGGGAGAGAGAGAGAGAGAGAGAGAGAGAGAGAGAGAGAACTGTAATTTATAACTCCTTTAAAAGATTAAGGAGAATATTAAGTATTAACAACCAATCGCCTCTGTAATCTCGTATGTCAAACGTGTCCGATTAATGCGATATGTGATTGACAGGTGACAGTTCGTCGGTCCACGGAGTAAAACACGAGGAAGTGGCACGCGTCGGACGTTCGGTTACCTGTCCAGATGCAGGACCCTCTTGCCGATCCGGCTTGCCGCCGCGGCGACGATGGACTCGGTCATGCCTGTCGGAAATCATGACAGGGTTATCGCGTGGGGATTACCGGCGAAAAGAAAGAAGAAACGGCCCTTTGGCGAACGCGGGACCGTCTCCCCCGTTGTGATAAAAATCAATACCCGTTCCTACGACGACCACATCGTACTCGGTCGGCAGATCGTCCTCCATGGTTGGTCCTCTCCCTCGGCGATTGGTGCTGATCGGGTTGCGACGATCGGTGCGCGAGTCCGGCGAGGAAATTATAAAAATCGACGATATTCCGGACGCGGGCCGGATCAATTCATCTTCCTCGGCGACCGACACCGACGAGATTTTCGCGCGAGAGAAACGACCCCGCCCCGCACGCGACCTTCACACGCAGCTCTCGCGCACGCACGGACCCGGTGCAACCCTTCTTTTTTTTTTTCGCGGACAGAGGGTTTGACAGGACGAACGGTGCCGGACAGAGCCGGAGCGGCCAGACGAGCGAGCGGATATGAGCGACGAGAGAGAAGAAGAGGGAAAGAGAGATCGTTAATCTGACGTCTCGCTCGTCGCGAGCGTCGCGCCACGTCGCGCTCTGCTTTTCGCGGTGCGAAATGCGAAACGGAGAAGAATGCCCGTTTCCATAAGTGCGATTTGAAGGGTCCGTACGTGGAGAATGTATAGCACCTTGTCGTTAAGAACGGCACTCTAGCTATTGTATTGGCTCTATGGTTTACGTCGCGCGTCACGTCGTTAACCTCACTAATTTTCTTCCGAGAAACCAGTCCTCGAACTTGTATGTGATCACTTGCCGTACTTGGGTACATACCTTTGTCATTCTGCAAATTTAATGAATATTACATTAATCTTTATTAAAGCGCAATTTCAAATGAAGCACAACTAGGTGCAGATATTTGGAAAGGATGGTGAACGATTTGAAACTGGAGTGCTCCTTTTCCTCTTGGTACCCGACGTTCAAGAAAGATTCTCTGGAGGCCAGGATTCTCCGCATCCCCGACGAGGTCCTCAAGTATTTGGAGCACGACACGTTTATATTGCCGCTCGAGGCAACGGGATCTTTCCCGGACAGCTCGGAATGGGCTGACGGCTCGCCGGTGACACGCGAAGAAGAGGTATCTATTATTCTTTATTCGGGCAAAGACAGTTACCAGACGATAAAACCCAAACTGCCAGATAGCAGCTTATACGTACAACTAATTATATCTATAGCGATTTTTATAAATCTTTTGGATTTCAGGAGACGGATTGCCAACCGACATTCCCTGAATTCAGTCGACAGATACAGGAAATATTAGACGAGTACGATGCGGTATTCGTCAAGACAAACTGGAGTACGCCTGCGGTAAATTATTGTCCACTGTGCATCTCTATTTCGCAATTGAATCCGTCATTTTAGAAAAAAAAACGTCTCTTCCAAACTCACTTTTTCAAGAAACAAGCGTGTCTACGTGAAAAGAACACCATGTGTACTAAAAATGGAGAGTTACCTTTCTGTAACGAGCGATTCATTTCGTGGATAAATTTTCTATCAAATGAATATGATGCAACGCTATAATTGTATAATTTATGTCTTTAAGATGAAGATAAAATTATAATTAACAATTGTAATCGTCTTGCAGGATGCCATGTGGGTTGCGCCGACAAAGACTCTGAAATGCAATACGCTAGAAGAGGTGTACCTGCTGCTGAAAAGTTCCGACAGGATTGCCAAAGACCTAAACGTCGTGAAATCTATGGGGGATTCTGAGAATCCTCTGCCGTTCTGCCTGGTGCTGAAGCAATGGCGGGATATTAATCCGTGCGCAGAATTTCGCTGTTTCGTCGTGGATAATAAGCTCACTGGTAATTCATCGACTTGGTTCTCACGACTGTTAAGTTTGTCTCGGTGTTGACTGCTCTCGCGTCTCTTTCTCTGTGTGCTTTTACAAAGTCAACTTCCGCGGTAACAAATTATATTTTACGCAGCTATAAGTCAGAGGGATATATCGCAGTACCACAGTTCCAACGAGTCGGAAAAGTATGACATACAGACGGACATCAAGAGCTTGTTTTCAGAGCGCATCAGAGGCAGATTTCCGTTGCGCAACTGTAAGAGCGCCGTAACCAAGTATCGTAAGTAACGACAATCGTATTCTTGTAACTCATTCGAGTTTATTTGCCGCAGACTCGTTCGACGTTGTACGACGTAAGAAAGATAAGGTGAAGATAATAGATTTCGGTGCGTTGGACGCGGCGTCTACGGAGGGAACGCTTTTCACGTACGAGGAGTTGCAATGCCGTATCGAGAACACGCCGGAGTTCCGTTTCATCGGGGAGGAAATAGGTATCCAGCCCAAGCCCCCTGTGCAGTTTTGTATTCCGCAAGAGATCAGCGAGTTCTTTCAGTCGAGGGAAAACGTCACGTTGCTGGACATTATTCAAAGGGTATGTCTTCCGGTCACTAAGGAAATACGCTTGCAAAATTCGCTAACTTGTTTCCGGCGCGTCGTCCTCCCCAAGCGACCGAAGTTTTGCCTTTGTTACAGGAGGTGGAAAATCAGCGGAGAGAGCACGAGAAAGAAAATGCTAACGTTTCAGAAAGTACTTGATGTATATACAACGTATAATAAACATTTTCCTTATATACGAACATCAGCTGTAACTCACATGTACAAGGGATACAAAACTTAAGAGAGGGGATTATATAAGTTAATGTTACATCTCGTCTCCCCCGGAGGGAAAGTCTAATATCTAATAATAAGTACATGCGCTAATAAATATACGCGCGATTACACAACGAACGGATTCTACTTGTCTTTTTAAATTTAATATAATACATTTCAGCCCGTTTAAATCCTACGTTTTGAGATCATTCGATTACATCGACGCTAAGAGAAATATAATCGAACTTGTTCAAGTAACTCGCTCTTTTCGTAAGTTGCCGAATTCCGGTTTCTTTCTGCATTTATTCCGATACGATACAAGAAATTCTGAATTGCCTGCATGCAACACAAACTATTTTCCTGATCCGGTCAATAGAGTTAAAAATTAGACAATTTTAGTTGCCCATCGCGATGCGCAGATTACGATCCGAAGCTCTTGATTAATGTGGTTGTGTAAATACGTGCAATTAAATGCTCCTGATGACAAAGTTGCTCCTACATCTTGGGATGCGACGTATCTGCGTGTATACGTGTGTGTGAATGAATGTACACCGACAGGATATTTAAATACAGAACTTTCACTTTTATTCTGCCAGACTCTCTTTTTCTATCATTACATTACATAAAACGATTAAAGGCTATCCTACCGCTTGAAAGAATTATCATAATATTGCAGTATTTTTCGAGCCATCGGCCTTTTTACCGAGCGACGTCCCTTATATAGAAAATATGTCTTGTTTATGTACAATATGCAATCCTTAATACTTCAGTTTTGAAAAAGGATCCCCGATATATGTACCTCCGGACAAGTTAATACGCTGTACAGTCATATCCAAGGAGTATTTTCATCTCTCTTTCTCCCTTTCTATTTTTCTCTCTGCTCCTCCCTTTCGTCCTCTTATCTCTCGCAATCTTCATAAAAACAAAATTTATAGGATGGGGGAGACTACTACTGTGTGTGTAGGTGTGTATGTGCGATGTTACAATTTTCATCAGTGGATCATGGTACGTTTCTGAAACCCGAGCTTCTCGCAAAACGACCCCTTTCGCATCGGGCCTCACACTTATAATCTGTACAGTTCTGTCGAGTATTAAGGACGAAAGATACAAATGCTTAGATTCTAATTTCTTGTAACATATCGTTTTTATCAAATTTCTTTTTAGTAATAAAACACAAAGACATTTCTCTAGAAATAATAACGTATGCATAAGTTTACATTATGTTGAAAACCAATATAAAACTTACAATCTTTTGCCAATTCTTAGAAAAATACTACAGGAATAATTATTCTAAACTTTCACTTACAAAGTGAAATGCAAATGCTGCTCTAAATTCCTGGATGGGGCGTTGTTTTAAGATTTAAGAGATTAATAACAATAAAGCGATTACAGCTCTCCGTCATTACCGTGTAAAATTTAGCCTGAGAGATTTGGAGATTCGGTGGGAAGCAAACCATATTTCCATCGCGCAATCAAATCCCAGTTTAAATAATTTTGATATTCCTTTATCATCCAGCAGAAACAAGAGTAGACAATTGCGCTTGACTTTTAATCTGATGCCGGGCAAAGACCCGTCGTCTAAAATCTGCAAGTGCAATACGATGGAGAAAAAAAAGGTTTTGCGAAATTGCTTCGCAAAATAAAATCCTATTTACAGAGTGTCTTCCTCTCTCTCGCGAACGAAATACGGCGGATTGCTTCGTTACACGGAAAACCTCTCCCCCGCGTTAGTCGCGATTGCAATTTGTGCATCGTCCTCTTGCCCGCAATGTACACGCGCGAATACCGAATCGAACGGATTTTTACCTAAAAGGTCCCAAGCACCCCCGTGTGAAAAAATAAGCCTGGTTCTCTTTCCTAGAGGGAAGTACGATGCCGTTTCGCGCGCACGATACAAATAATTCGCAGCGCGTCGCTGTTCCTACAAATAACAATAAAGCAGTAAGGTGTGAGGGCCCTCGAAAAATGCCTCCGACGCAAAGTAATTAATATCATCGTTTAGTCGGACCGGTGCGCGGTTCCTTATCTGCCGCATGAGAACCTGCCGATTTTCGCGGTTCCCCGAGGAAACGCGTGTCCCTCCTCGAGATCGCGAAAGGCCGCGCGTCTCCTCGCGGCGCATTTCGTTTTTTTTTTATTGTGGAGGGACAACCCGGCTCCTTAAAATAACATTCGGCGCGTAGCGGCTCTAAGAAATGTTCCCGTTGCGAAACACGTGGCTCATTGTTTCCCCTATCGCTCGTTATGTACACAGGAGGAGCGTCCCTTCGCGATCAACCTCGCGTCACGTTCTCACGGTTCGCGGCGCTCGCCCACCGTTCCTCCCCTCGCAATCTCCGATCGCTCAAATTATCTCGACTGATTTGTGCTAGACGACATTGCGTAGCTTAATGAATGTACGTTTCGCGGTGTACGGCCGTTCGCTCGTCTCCTCCACGCCTCCCTTTGCTCGCTCGCGCTCGCAACTTCATCCTCTTCGCTTTTTTTTTCCTTTTACTATACGTCGCTCGTTTTAATGATACTAAAGTGACATACAACAGCACTCGCGCACTCTCTCGGGTTCTCTTTCTCATTTCCTTTCACTCCTTCACTCGCTCTTTTCTCTCTCTCTCTCTCTCTCTTTCTCTCGAATACTGGTAGGGTGTTGAGTGACAAAAACAGTAGTCTTAACAAACATACGATACAAAAACTCTTAAGTTATCGCTTAACGGCCAGTGTAAAGCGGGTTGTTTTATTTTATCATTATCTTTTCTTCTCCACCCTCTCGCTCTATCTCTTTCTCTCCTCTCCTTAAGTACCTGAAGAAGCTAGCTTTGGGAAACCTTGCCCCCGACCCCGCAAAACGCCAAGGCCTGAAACCGGTGCGGGAATCTCGGTGAGACCGGATTTTCGATCTCTCACCCCTTCCCCCCCCTCCCCCCTACTGATGGCGAACGGGAGGCCGACTGATCCGCAGGTGTCTTCGACGCCCGGAAGTCGTCACCGGTTCCGATCCGCGCCTCAATCACGTCCCCCCTCGCTTTTCTCTCTCTCTCTCTCTCTTTCCTGCTCCTCTTTCCTCGAGTCCACCTCGGATTTGCCTTAACGATGAAGACTACATACCCCTCTATGATAAATGCGATTGGTACGACTAAATTGGGTGGCGAAAGGCCAGACTATCACCGACGAATCGAGTGGTGTACACGCGCGTCCGATGTGCGTGAAGCTAGAAGCTATTATCTCCCATTGACGTCCCGTTCAAAAAATACGCATCTGTATTTGGGCGCGAGACACTCGCTCGGAATTTTATACACGCGGAGACACGCCGTTCCGACCTCTCTCTCTCTCTCTCTCTCTCTCTCTCTCTCTCTCTCTCTCTCTCTCTGTATTTTTTCCTTCTCTCTCTCCGCCTCCCCTTTCCTTCCTTTCTCTCTAATATACAGGAAGATAGAGCTCGCTCTCTTACTTTTACCGCGAGGATAAATACATTAAACTGGTTCTCGCTTTATACAAGTGGCTCGAGTGGAAACGCGAATTCTCTCTTTCTTTGGGATACGCTCCTCTCTCGCGCGGAAAACGAAGAAACACCGGGAAAGCCGCGGAGGAGAATTGTCGTGAACATAAAATAAAAGATACGGTCTACAAAAAAAAGAAGGGGGAGAGCATGGTGTTCCTTTTCTGTAAATAAATTTATTTTATCCACAAATGAAACTTTCAGGCTTTTACTTTCTATCGATTGAAAAGTAAAATCCTCGCGCATTTTGTGCAGACCCGATTACATAAAACCTGATACTTCAGTAAACAGATAAGACAATTCGATCTCGCTTAATGTAAATAAGAGTTTTTTGTGCTTGGGCTCTTCCTCCCCTACTGACGAAACGAAACTGAGAAAGTAAAACTGTTTGGAAGAGATCTATGATCTAGGCCACGTTACAATAAAATTGCAATTAATATCGGACAGATATTAACAGACTTGCGCTTTTTACTCACTCCCTACAATCACAAGAGTTAGCGAGTTAACATAAATAGTACTCAAAGCAATTTATTTACATATAATTTCTTGTTTCTGTACAATATTTCTTCCTGTTAGCTATAACCCAAGTGACTTTTAAAGCTGTAATTAAAATAAAATTCGGGATCGAGATGATAAGAAAAAAGAAAGAAGAAAAGCGTCGACGTGTTTCTTCGGAAAACGCGATTAGCGTTTTTACGCCGCGAGATTATAGAACTTTCTATCATACGAGAAACACGAACGATCGTATACACGAATATTCGAATTTTCACGCTCCTCGTGAGCCGTGGTTCGAGATAAACTAGAAAGAGATGAAGCGCACGAGGTAGGTTCGTTTAAATTGTCGGAAACCGAAAGGAAGTTTCGCGATATTGCTACATTTATAACGAAACGACTGTATCACATATACGTCTCGCAGAGAGAAAGATATTAATCATCTCATTTGCCTAGCATACGTGTAGAATGTGTAAATGAAAATGAAACGCAATAACAAGAAAACTATCAATTATCTTACTTAAATCTTAAATCATCTTATTTTATGTATATGATTTACATACAAAAGTTAACTAAAAAATTGCAACACTATTCTGTTAGAAAATAATATATCATATAGAAATATCCATTTTTTTTCATAATTTTAATATCTGTGACGACGTTAGATTCAAAGGTATAATTAAGAAAAGCTTCTTGGATTTCCGTTCAACGGTCAAATCATCATATAAGTAATCTCTGTATCAGATAATAATGTAGTGTATGTTTACAACAAATATTACATCCTTAATCTCTTCTACGTATAATACTAACGATTACTAAAACAAATAACTAAATCATCATTTTCTATAGAAAAAAAAACAAAAATCTATAGATTTTAATTACATAATTTTAATTACAATTTACATATTCTACACGTGTATTGCTGTTCGTTTTCCACATCGGTTCATTACGCGGTTCCCTTATGCCTTCTCGACAGAGCCTTCACTTTGGTTCATATCACGTAATGAGACACTATTCACAGGAACAGTTACACCTCGATTACTTGAAGCTACGATATTCTTTTCTTTCAACATCGAAAGAGAACAGAAAAAGAGAGAAAGAACAAACTCGACGAAGTTCTCTATATATTTATACATATATATCGCGCGCCGGGATAAAAATTTTGGAATGGATATCAGCGCCCGACGTACGTTTCCTCGTTAATCGTAATTATCATAACGAAATGTGTTAGGTAAACTCATATACTCCCATGCAGCCTCGTCCCGTTCTCACGAGCTTTTACAAGTTACAAGTTTAGAGTAAGTCCATAGTAAAATTTGCAGGCATTCACACGTTTCACGATAGCACACGGAGATACGATATAAATCTATCATTCTCATCTGAAACAAAGTGAAGCGTTTTTGTACTAAAGTGCAGCGATATATATATAATATTATACCTTTTTAATGAATTATCTACGCAATGTACAATCGTGGATTTTTACACGCACCATGACAAGGTATGGTCGGGCCGTACAACAGACAGCTGTTAGAATGATCCGTAGAACATACTATTGCCACTCCACATCTTTCTTCTCTTTTTTTCTCTCTCTCTCTCTCTCCTTCTCTTTCCCTCAACTTCTTACGCCTCGCACACCTCAAATCGGGTATATCGTCTCGTCCAAATGGCCTCAGTGTTCTTCGAGGGTTGTCTAAGAGCAGAGTGCCAAGAATTTACAGCGACAATTTTCTTTCTATATAAAGTTAGAGTTATACAGATACAGGTAAGCATTACACGAAAGGCAAAGACGATGCGGCTCCCAACAAGACCGCATATCCTTGTTACTATACCCTAATATTTCTTCGGAAAGAGAACTCTATTATTATTTGTCTATTCAGTCTGACCACACCATGTTACAACGTGGAATAGCTTTGCCATGATAAACATACTGTAGGTTGAATTATATAAATCCAGGCTCTCTCTCTCTCTCTCTCTCTCTCTCTCTCTCTCTCTCTCTCTCTCTCTTGCTCGCTCTTTTTACTCTGCGAGGGATCTATTCCGATACGGTTTTCGCTTGCTTCTTTAATCTTAACGCTTTATTCACTCGTCGCCTATTCCTGCGCCACAAAAAACGACTTGACTAGATTGCATCGCTAACGGTCCTTAACGATTAAAAATCTAAGTCTGTCATACATAAATGATCTGTACCTTACACTCTAATGTCGTAATTAACATCTAATGGTAGAGGGATGATCTACTGTTATCGACGAGAGAACTATTTTTAGTAATAAATCGTACATCTATTATATTCCCATCCTCTCTCCTTTCACGCATTTATTCATTCATATATTAATTTGCATGCACACAACATGCACACCGACGTGAAGTAGATCCACTGTTAATTTAAACTCCTGGAGAATATTTCTTTTGCTCGCAACTGAGCCTGCCTGCCTGCTTGCGTGCTAATGCAGCCGACGAATGTTCCAAATATTGTAAGTGTGACAGATTCACGGAATTCGCGTCTAAGCGCGCTTTTAATAATATATTTACAACACCATCGCCGTGGATCGTTTGATCCGCAAGTAAGATTGTTCGCTGGTCGAATCGTGTTTCTTAGCGAGAAGCGTTAAAGCCCCCTTGGGCCTAGTTTCAAACGCGCTGAAACGCCCGCGTCGTCGTCGCATCATAATCCACCGGCAACGACGACGCGCTAACATGATATAACAATACGTTACGATGCTCGCGTGAGCGTTCGATCGCTAGGACTACCTCTTCTTGCCGGGTTGCTTCGATGGCAGTCGCTTCTTCAGCTTGTGATCCGTCGACTTAACCGTCGTCGCCGGCGTTGTCTTCTTCTTCGGTCGCTCCGGCGAGCCGTTGCAGCACGCGCAGTTTTTCTTCACGTGACAGCGCAGACTGGATCTTCTTGCGCGGCAATCCGCCGGCTCCATTAGTACGATATTGCCCGTCTCGTCCTCCGACGCCTCCGACGCTTTGTCGCTCGATACCACCATCGACTCCGTCGTCGCCATCGGTTCTGCCTTGGGAATCCGTTTAACAAGCGTCGCTGCCGCCGCCGCTGTCTGTTTGTGATCGGTACGATTCAAGATCACCCTCGCGGCATTCATCTGCAGTTTGTCCTTCTTCTTCATATAAGTGCAATGCCGATCCGAGGACAAGGATTTTAACATTTGTACACTATCCTCCAGGCCATTGCTCAGCGTGACGTTGTCCTCTACTTGGCTACTAATCGACTCGCTAATGCTCGAGTCCTCATCGTCGCTGCTGGATCTCGCACGCTCGGACATTGCGTTCTCCCATGCCATGTACGAGTCCATGCGCAACTGGGACACCCGCTTTTTGTTGGCATACGTGTACTTGTGCGTAGCTAGCAACGGTCCAGCTGCAGCCAATGGGGACAGTGGCGACGGTATGGTATGATGGTCCGCGGTATTGCCGCTCAACAGGGTCAAACTTTCGTCGCCCGAACTTGCCGTCGAGGTGTTGTTGACGTTAATGCAGGGCGGCATTGATTCCGAATCCAAATCGATGTCCAGTTTCATGTTAGACGGTATGCTGGATACGCTGCTGGGTGTCCCTTCTTTTGAGCCGCTCCTCGAGATCAGTTTCACACGAAGACTCATATCTTTTGACGAATCGTTCTCCAAAGAGCCAAGATTTGCCGGTGATAACCTGGAGACGTCCGAGTTGCTATTGGACGCTTCATCCTGGCTCAGATTATCCAGGGTCAGTCGCATATGTTTCGCCGGAATGTCCAATTGCAGTTCCTCCTTCTCTCGCTTCCCTCTTTTCAACGAGTCCTTTAAAGTTCTCGTGCGTTGACTCGCGTTCTTCTTGCGTTCGTTCGTCTTGAAATCGCTTGTTGGACTGGCGTCCCTGCTGCCGCTAGATGAGTCCAACGACCGGAAGTATGAACTGTTGTACGGTTTCATGCCCAGAGACTGGCTGCAGGACGCATCCTGTGAGGAATGATCAAATGACGGCGAGTGATTTGTATCGAACAGCAGGTCTGCCTCGGGGAACAGCTCGCTGGTACTAGGTTCGTCGACTCCCAGATCTTCACACTCCTCTGACAAGCTCTTTTGCAGTTTGAGCTCGTACGCGGCTTTTTTCTCTATCCTCTGCTGCGTCAACTCGCGGTCTAATCTGGGAATCAGCTGCGATTTCATCAAATTGCTCTTATTGGAGTACGGAGTGTCTAGAGTATGATTCATGAAGTACTTTTTCGCGTTCGACTGATAGAGTTGTCCGCCTGCCATCTCGATGCCCTGGCCCTTGTTGATAATCTGCAGCACGCTCTCGGAGTTGTCGTTATCCCTGGAATTAATCGCGATCAGTCAACAGTTCTCTTTCTCAAAAATTTCAATATTTAAAAAGGTCTCTGGCTTGAAATAGTAATTAAATGCATGAAAATATTTATACAATAAATATTAAATTGCATGAAAACATTTGTATAATGAACTCGATATGATCCGAATCGTTTACCTGGAATACACTTTCAACGACTCGTTGCTCTGCGCGTTCATCGATGCGGGAACCATGTATCTCCATGGCGTGTCCGGCGAGATCTTTCCTTCCGACTCCCAGGCCTCTTGCAAGCGTGCGTTCTCGTAAAGCAGCCCGTTCCCAACTTTACAGGATCCGTCGATTGTCTCAGTGGATTGCTGCACAGATGACTCCTGGCTGTCCGAACTGCTCGGCCCACCGGTGACCAAGAACTGCGTCGTGCTACCAATAACGCTCGATTGCTTGTTTGTGGAAGTAATGGGAGACATAGATTCTATAAAAAGAACAGTATGGAAGAAGAATTAATCGTCGATACATATGCATATAATGTTAGGTAAAAATCGACATGTACGAAACTAAGCTTCTAATACAAGATATAGTGTCTATCAAAGATTCAGTCTCCTGTAAATTATAGCACAGTTATAAAATATATTTAATTAATTTGAAAAAATACCTATTTATTTTAGAAAAATATTACAAATAAAAATTTATTTATTTGTATATCGATATTTTTCAATGTAAGCAAAAAAGTTGTAATTTACTACATATGCTATAAAAAAAGTATAGAAGCGACAACTAAAGATTTAAGAAATAAAACATAAAAATTAAAGTTGTGACTGGAGAAACGCACATGCAGAAAATATACTTAGGACAAGTCCTTACCAATTTTCGTATTATTTTGTAACGATGTGGCAATGCTCGTAGCGATCAAAGTTCTCGGCGATATGTTTTCCTGCATGCCGATGGCGTTGTCGAATTTTCTCTTTACAGTTTTCGGTGAAATGATTTTGGTACCGGACGTTATCTCAGTGGATGCTTCCTTCGTGTCCTTCTGCTGTTGTTGCTGTTGCTGCTGCTGCTGCTGCTGATTTGCATCGTTCAGCATGGCGTTTACATCAGTCTGCTGGGCAAAAGTGAGCGCAATAGCGCTCGTTTGTATGGATACTGGCTTCTCGGTGTGTATCTGCCCGTCCTGAGGGGATTTCTTTTCCGGCGAATGGGAGACCGCGGCAGTCGGCGCAATGCAGACCACGTTTTCCGCCTTCAGGGTGGTAGACGCCGATGACAGTTTGTGTATACCCGAGTTGAAGAACCTCGTGCCCTGCAGCGTCGGATTGCTGGTGATAACGCCGCATATTTGCTGGCTGTCCGATATCTCGTTGATGTTCCGAGTTCCGATCAGGCTAAGGGTGGGATTGTTCTTGTTCACCACGATGGCGGCGGCACTCGTCGCCGTTGACTCGACCGCGATCGCGCTACCGGCGGCCACAGTATCATTCTTCAGCGTCAGCTCACCGATAACATTGGGCTTGTCCGGTGTGGATACCGCCACGGCGGCCGCCTCTCCAGCGAACGGCGTGCTTCCGGTCTGCGATATCACCACGGGCGTGCTCTGAACGTTCTGCGCGCCGGTCAGCGTCTGATTGTTCGACAAGGTCTGCAAGGTGGGCATCTTCATCTGCTTGGCCTGCGATTGCGGGATCAGTTTGCCTTGATTGAACAAGGACTGTAACAGCAGAGTGTTGGGAACTGTGCTGGTGGTGCGCACGGTTGTCGGCATAGTGAGCAGCTTGGACCCGGACACTATGGTAAACTGCTGGGTGCCCTTCATCAGCGGCACCACGATACTGGCGGGCATTAGGACCGATGCAGTACTCATCTTGCCCGTGACGGAGGCAATCGCCTCACTGACGCTCACCGAACCCGGTTGCATTGCATCCTGGACAATTACCGCGCGTGGCTGGCCTGAGCCTGGCTCCGTAAAGATGAGATTACGTCGCTTCACGTTCAGTTCGACGCCGTCATTCGAGTCATTCGTCAGATTGCGCACCTCAGCGCTCGCATCCGCGCTCATTGATGGCTCCTCTGGTGCGGAGAAACCGGCCGGACTGTCTTGCACGTGTACAACACCGCTCGACGAGTCCTCGCTGCCCATAGTCCTGCCGAGATCATCCGTGCTAGGGCTCAATTCGGAAGTCTGCTGTCCCACCGGCTTGGACTTGTTGGAGCTCGATTTCTTCCTCTTCGACGATTGACTCGGATTGGTCGGCGGATTAGATCTTCTGCGGGGTGCCGGCTTGTTATTGAGATCCGGCGAATTTCTCAGCTGCTCCGCGTATTCGTCGAGAATCGCGTAGATCCGCTGGGCAGTCTGCTCGTCCTCCTGTGGCTTCTGCTGCGGTTTCGGTATCGGCGATGCCTTCGACGTATTGGTGGCGCTGCTTTTGACCGTCTTGGGTGTTGATTTTTTCACATTGCCTTTGGCAGCGACCGCGGCAGCGGTCCCAGCTACGGCGGATGACGGTGTCGATGGTGTTTTGCCAGCCGACGGTGGTATCGGCGCTGGCGCCGGCGTTACGCACGGGCTCGAGGAACTCTGAGACGTAACGCTCAGCGCCGGCGACGCCGCTGGTTGACAGTAGCTGGTGACCACGACCACCGGCGTTGTGGAATTAGCCACCTTGGCGGTGCCGCTGTTCGGATTCACATAGGCCAGGGAGACCTTCTGCGGATACACGGACTCCTGTTGGTATGCCACGGCACTGCCGTTGCTGGCAAACTCGCTGTTCGCGCTGGACTGCGTCGGCATCATCAGTTGCTGCGCCAGAGTACTGACAGATATCTGTTGCTGCTGTTGCTGTTTGCTTGCCTGAGTCTGCTGCGTAGTGGTTTGCGTCTGCACGGCTGTCGTGGTCGCGCTATTGGAGATCGACTGGTGAGACTGCGGCTGAATACTCCTCTCCTTCACCTGTTCCAGCACGCTCTCGAACTCCCGTAATTGTTCCAGAGTTGTCGAGCTCACTTGATTGTTCACCTCGATCGGAGAACCGATCAGACTTTCCGCTCTCACAGCTTGCTGTTGTTGCTGCTGCTGCTGTTGTTGCTGCTGCTGCTGCTGCTGCATCCTCGGCGTCAAGACAGCCTGGATGGTTCCCGTCAGATTCTGCTGTCTGACCGGCGCACGGATGATGTTAAGCTTGACCACAGGAGTTCTGGCACCGGGTACCGAATTGGCGTGCGATATGATCGTTGGTGGGCTGATGATGTTGAGCTGATTTGGATTATTGGTTATTACCTTGTGCGTATATATAACGCTTCCGGCGTTCGACGAATTGGTGTTCTGCACAAGTTGGAGCGTTTGATTCGCGGCCTGATTCGAACCGATAGAGGCGTTCGCCGGGCCATTGTTACCGGAATTCGGCACAATGTTGACTATCTGCCTGCCAGCCGGTAGTTGGGAAAGATTGGGAATAATTGATTGCACGTTAACGCTACCAACGTTCGTCTGCTGTTGCTGATTGTTCGGAACTGACGTCTGTACCGCCTTCGAGAGATTTGTCGTCGTCTTCTGCGGCGACGTCGTCGCCACTTGTTGAACGTTGCCTAGCGGTGCATCTGTCGCAGCACTAACGACTCCACTTGCGGTCGCATCGGCCGGCAGGGTGTAGATGGTTTTACGAAAGGCCTGTTGAAATTTGGGTAGGACAGCGTTCTGACCGGTCTGAGGCGCGCTCTTCACAATGGAACCGGTGCCGGTCAATCGATCATAGGTATTTCTGTTGGACGGCGCGCCGCCTGTCACATCCGCACCACGTTGTATCGTTTGTCGTGTAAAATTCGCACTGCTACCGTCCTCCAAGTTTTGCAGGCTCAAGCGATTCCTCTGATTGGACACGATTTGGTTGGAATTGACCGACGCGAGGTGGTAACTGCCGTCGGATTTGCAAATGAGTTTTAACGACTCGGACGCAATGGACGTCGCGATCAATCCGGCCGAAGACATCGTGGTCGTCGCCGTTGTCATCGTTGTAGCCGTGATTACGCCTACGCCCGTGGAGCACGGCGAAGAGGGTGACTTTTTCGGCGATTGGTTGTTCTGTTGATTGCTCGCGCGACGCATCTGTGCCATCGATCTCACCGGGCTTGACGACTCGGTAGAAGCGATGTCAAGTTGATGGATTACCGAGGGAACATTGTTGGCAGCCATCGTCATCGTCGGGCCGATAGTCGTAGGTGACGCAGCATCCAGTGGCTGACTAGCCTCCTCGCCGACGGTGTCCGGAGTTCCGAGGTTCGACGACGATCTCAGTGGTGGTGTTTGGCCAGCTGGACTCATGCCGACGCCGCTGTCGTGGCCGCCCGTTGAAGACGGAGTACCCGGCAGCTGTATGCTGCTGTTGCCACCGCCACTGCTACTCTGATTGCTAGCCACACTTGGGGTGCGCGTTGGCCGCGGTGGCGTGCCGCCACTGACGTTAATGCTTGTCGTGGTGCCCGTGGCGGAACTCGGGCTCTGCGGCACGCCACTTCTCGAGAGTTGGACAACGTTCACCGTGGAACTCTGGCGGGGCGGTACCATCATGTCCAGCGAGTTGAGACCTGGCACATTTTTTGCCAATATGTCAGAATCCCTGGCAGCCTTCTCGAGAATATCAAACTTGTTTTTACCCAAGGTGGACTTGATGACGGAATTGTAATTAGGATGGTGACGATCGCGACGTCCGTCAACTACCACAGAGCACCTTTTGCCGCCGGCGTTGTTCTTACCGCTCGCGACATGCTCCTTCTGTTTCTTCTGATAAGTTATTACACTCTTGTTCGGCGAGAACGGCATCGTCTTTTGTATGTTGATCAGCTCGCTGGTGATGTCACCGCTACTCAGCCGCTGCTGCTGTTTCTTGCTACGGCTTGTTAATTTACGATCGGCTTCGTCTGTGCGCGTCAGCACAATCTTCGGGTTCAGATTTAGCGTGCTCAGCATGGGCGCAAATTTTGCAATGTTGTTGGTCGCCTGTTGCTCGGCATCCGTCCGATTGCCATTATTAGCATCCTTGCTCTTGTTTAATAAATTCTTCTGCAGAATTTGTGAAATCCTCGACGGCTTCTTCGAGCTTTGCGGTCTGAACATCCTAAGAGATTTCAGCACCGCCGGATCGCTTCGCCTTTCAGTAATGATCAATTGCGCCGCAGCTGTGTACGCCGAGCCCTTGATCGTCTCACGCTTATTTTCGTCCATGTCGGCGGAAAAGAGAGTAATAATGTCATTGCTGCTAACATCAGAGCCACTGGCGTCCTCATGCGTGTTCGTGTGCCGTTCCTCGTTCACTAACATATGAAAATGCGAGACAGATTCAACGGTGAGCTTCGATGTCTTCGAGCGTTTCTTGCTAGGCTCCTTACCGCTCGTTTTGTTGGATTTCTTCTTGTTCTCTAACCGACAACCGTCGCTGCCCAAACTGTCAGTCTGACTATCTTGCGTGTTGCTATCGCTGTCCGACACCGAGCTAATCCTATTTCTAAAGTGCTTTGGTTTACGTTCGGCGATGTCGTAGTCGCTCTCGGACGATTCCAACCGATGGATCTTCCGCGCTCGTGCGGTGCGTCGCACGCGCAATACACTGCCACTGTCGGAATCCGTAGTGGTATCATCTAAACTGCGTCGCATCGACGAACGTTTATAGCCGGCCGCCGGCTGGAAGCTACCAAATTGCTCGGAACTATCGGATGGCATGTCAACCCACTGCTCGTAACCCTTCTCGATACCGAAGAAGACGTCCTTAGTATCGTCCTCCGATGGCCAATCCTTGAATTGCGAGTAATCAATGTTCAAATATTTAAGCTCCTTGTTCGTATTGCGCATCTCCTCAGCGTTTTCCAGGTATCGCTCGCATAAATTCTTCAACTCCTTCCAGTCCAGTACCCAACTGAGCATGTGGTAACGTGGACTACTCAATACTACAGCCAAATCGTCGCACAATTGCGGCGATAGACCCAGTTTCTCACCATCCAACACTTGGCTGGGCACAGACTTCTCGTCATAATTCGCTGAGCCCGTCACCGCGTCGCCCTTGATCAGAATCAATGCGTCCAATGTTCTCTCCACATTCTTGCCCGGCGTCGTGCTGGTTTCGTTCAATTGTGATTTATCGTCGTTCAGCTGGTTACTGCCGGTGAATTCGCCGCAATTGAAACATAGCTCGCCGAGCGTCGCGGATGAAGTATGACGCTTCGGATGCAGCGGACACCTGTCACTGGTTGACGCCACTGGTGTTGCCGTGTCAGACGATGTCACGTTGGGATTCTTTGTCGTTAACAGAGTCTTCAACAACTGATCAGTCCGTTCGAACGTTTTCGTTACCTGACCGTTCTGATAGTCCACGCCTTTGGCGACGGTTAAATTTTGATGCGGTGGCTGCGCTTCCGAAACTGTCGAACTCAGCGAGGGCGTCGAGGGTGTTTCCGTGACGCCGTTATCTTCCGTTAGCTCGGATTTCACTTCGCTCTTGATGACCGACATGGGGAGATGATCGTCTTCTCCAATTTCCTTGGGCTCTTCCTTGACTTGAATTTGCTCCTCTTGCGAAACGCTATCTTCCTTCACCTTTCCACACGCCACCGCCAATTCCTTTATTCTGTCGTAACAGGCTCTAGTAGGATGTAAGGAGAATGCCGTCAAAACGCATTCTCTTGCGATGCCAATATTGCTGTCTACTACGTCCGCCAATTTGAGGAATTGCGTGCTCAGACGCTTGGCTGTTTCGCGCACCTTATCCTTGTCCGACTTTGCCTTCTGACTCTCCAGCTCGTTCATATCCGTCGTTAGCGCTCTGATGTACAGTTCGATCACCAAAGGTTTTATACTCTCGCCGAACTGCAATGAAAAAGAAATCCAAGAACAATTACATTTGCTTCATTGAAAAAAAAAAGATTATCTAATTTTGCCTCTGAATGCGATAAAACAAAATCTGACTTTTCTCTCTATTTTATTAATATAGTTAACTTCTATTTTGGTCATTCTGTTCTTACACAATACAACTTTTTTTTATCACTATCTCTGGCAGAATGAAACACCATGTGTGAATATTTAAAAATATTTTCTCCAATTATTCAAGTTTTTAGATGAAATGTTTACTTACATGTTTTGCAAGTACTGCACAGAAGATATAAATATGTTGAGCACTTTCCGCGGGTTCAATTAATTTTCTAATCATGCCGGGCAGAGTCGGTGCAACATCCTTCAATTTTGCGTGCAACAGCGCCCAAGAGTTCAAAATCTGCTCCAAAATATTTGCACCGGTTTCCGATACCGGTCGAACCATCCCGGCAGTAACGAGATACTGCGCGACCAATTCCGCGGCCTTTATCGAATTTCTCCAAACACGCGCCGTTCCATACTTCGTTGGCTTCTCACCGCTAAGCCTTTGGACCAATTCAAGCCCGTCGTTGAGGTCCATTAATTTTAACTGTAACAAAGCGCAGTTATGAATTCCAGCACGGTAATATTCGCGTAGAACGCAAAACGCGCGTTTCTTCGATCACAAGGAAGCCAATCGACCTTCTGAAACGCATTTAACTGGAATTCCGCTTTCCCACGATTCAAATCGTTTGAAAAATGTGTTTTCAAATCCCTCTGAATACACCCTCGCGCTTCAGCAGATCTTGGCAAATTAAGCAAGTAGGTCGATGTGACTCATGGCACAGTGATCTGACATTTTCGTTGATGCTCCTGGAGCATCAGATGCATTACAACTTCACTTCTCCAAATCAGATAAATTGATTTAAGAAACATTACTTGAAATTTTGAAATCCACTCATTTCACGTTCGCATTTTAACTTCTGGCAATCTAAACCGAATGAACGTCCCTTGCGACAATCTGTCGTTTTTTTCTTCTATCGATTACTTACTTGAGCGAAAATATCTTGCGTGCGTTTCAATTTGTACAAGAGAACGATGTACACGTCGATCATGTAGTGAACGTGATGAGACTCCGAAAGCGACCGCAGCTGATCGCTTCGTCTGAGGGAGCGCACGCATGCAGCGGCGAGGTTCACCGCTATGTCCTCGCAGCGGTCCTCGCAGAGTATCTTCAGTCTCATCGTCAGCAGCTCGCCTTTCTCCGAACAACAGAATTCTGAAAGCGCAACACACGATTCACCACAACACGCCTCCCGGTGGTTGCCATTCAACAACGTATTAACGCCGCGACTTTTCACGGGATGCGAGAAAAAACAAAACCTGGAGATCGTTAACGAATTCATTTACCTTTCAAACTCAATTACCGAGGAACTTATTCAGGTGCCGTGAACGATATTCAGTTGGAATTAAAATAAAATCAAGGGTTGAAATAAATGCCATGAATGTATGCGGAGAATAAAAGTCTCTCTCGATAACATTGATATAAATGGTATAAATGGCACTTTTAGTTTTTTCTATGAATTCGCGCAACGTACGGTCGTCGAGGATTCAAAGATAGCCGTGCAAAGTTTAAGAAATCAGACACGACTGAGCTCTCCTGATCACAAATAAAAAACAAGTAAGAATTCAAGGCACGAAAGAAACTACTGTCGTGCATTTGCACACCAATCACGCTATACTCTGATCTAACTCATCTCTTTTACAATTCGCGAACAAGATCTCTAAATTTATTAGCTATAATTGTATTAAATACAATGCGCAAAATTCGATATCGAAACACGAGTTACTCTTTAATACAACAATCTTTAACTGTGGATTCACCGGGACTTCTATATAATTTTTTAATTTGTATCAGTTGTGTATTTTTTAAAGAAAAACAAGTAGAACCTTATTTTATCAATATACATGTATAGAGAACGATTTTATCTCCCATTGTTTCATCTAAAGAGTTCTAGAAGTCCTTGGAATCTGCTAATGTGCCTAATTAGTCCGACGTTATTAAGGCGAGACATGACAAACTCCGGGAACTATAAGCTTCAGCTATTTTCACAATTAATAAATAGAGTTGTAAAGTGACTGGATTATTCTGATTTCTTATTGATATAATTTGCCTATTTGATTCCGAGGATCAATTAAAAAATGTTATCACGATTCAAGCTCTTAGATTAGTTGAGGTTCTTAATAAACTTTTACTAATGTAGCACCTCGTGCTACATATTCTCACCTTAGTAACGCCGGGTTAACAGGTGCACGCGAATATACCTGTTCAAACAACCCACTTTTCCACCGAGATTGGGCACAGGATATTATAAGATCGCCGACACGTGATCACACTTTTTCTTTTTAACTCAAATTTAAAACGGGACCGCGCTACATCAAAACCCGGCGACGATAATTCGTCCTTTTCTTACCCTCCTCATGTTCGGAATCCGGTTTGCCGTTAAGTATGCTGTCGAGGACGGGATGCTTCCATGGATTGTTCGCCAGAGCCAGCAGAGCGGTGCACGTGGGTGCAGCGGGATGTTGCTTCAGCCGAGACGTACACCTCTGCAGCGTTACGCAGAGGTGCGTTTTGGCGACGGGTGACAACTTCGGCCACTCCCCGCGCAATATCAATGTCAATGTGTGCCTGTGCAACGTAAGACAGCAGCGTGAGTGAGCCGCAATGTAAAAAAAGGTGAGGAAAGTCCCCTTATACACATATAGGTTCCCAATATGAGATAGCGGAGTTTCTGCTAAATTAATAGCAGGGTTGGGAAGTAACTCGTTACTTGTAACGAAGTTACAGTTACAGTTACTTTTTTTTGTAACTTAACTTCGTTACTTTCTCTCCATCCATAACTGTAACTCAACTCAGTTACATTTTTTCGATAACTAGTAACTAATTTAATTAGTTACTTTATATGTATTTTTTTTAACCTTCACAGATCGCATTAGGCTTTGCATTTGCGCAAAAACGCCTTTATCGACACTTTACAATTCAAATGCAAATTTCATATTTTTATTTTCATTGCAAGAAAGTAACTGCAGAGTAACAATTCGTTACTTTTGTAATAACTGTAACGCGTTACTTTTCATAATTGGTAACTTGTAACTGTAACTAGCTACATTTTTAGCGAAAAAACTGTAATTGTAACTAGATACTTTTATAAAGTAACTTTCCCAACCCTGATTAATAGGTAACATCCGTTTGTACCACCATGAATTTATTGCCCTTGGAGTGAAATCTGTTTAGTGGAAAATTGATTGTTAGATCGTGTAATCGTTGCGAAAAAAGATTTGTGATTGCATTTGGACGTTGAAAACCTACTGTCTCATATTAGACTCCTATCTCGTAATAGAGGACTTTCCTCTGCAAACAGCGGGACGTGTTTTGCGCGGATTTGTTCTCGTATTTGTTTCCCGACGTTTCGCAACCTAAGTCCGCGGCGCCTATGGGCCTGAGCAGAAAGATTGCCAAAAGTGTTTGCGATTCCGTAGTAAAACGCAAGTCGGAAGTCAACGCGCGAAGAATTGTCGTAGACGTATGTCGTATTCATCGAATCGCAAGGCGACATGCGTCTACGACGATTGTTTGTGCGCTGACTTTCCGACTCAAGTCTTACGACAAAATCGTAAACGGTTACGACAATCTTTCTGCTCAGACCCTATCGCGGGGTCGAATGTTAAAGTAAGAAAGAAAGAGAGAAAGAGACGTCTGGCATCTTCTGGAGAGAGAATCAGAATTCCTACAGCTAAAAGCCAACGCTTCAGTTCTAACATACCTTTTTATTAACTCGTTATCTTTCGATCGTCGATATTTATTGTATTATATAATTAGATGTACAGCGACAAGATGTAATTTAAGTGATAAGAGGAAGAGTTAATTTAGATCTTGTCAGTTCGCGATAATCTGTCGCTCCGACTTGGCATTAGCAATGGCGAAGTCGTGAACGCGGAACTCATTGGAGTAAAATTAGATTAAGAGTCGGACTTCCTGATTACTTATTCACGTCTAATTCATCCGCGAGATTTAATTCATCCAGCAGCAACAATGCCGAACGGCTCCGCTAATCAGACCTCCATTACGGAGGCGAGGCTGGAAACTTCACGAAGAATAATGTTCTCGGCGCCATCCCTTTTGGACCGCCCTGTACCCGTAGGGTGCCTCGCTTGTATACCCGTCACGTTAACGTGAATTTGCGTCGCATTGCTATTCAAAATTCCGGGATCGTTTGTATGACGGTGCTACATACGTGCAGATTCATTACTCAGTGCAGTCTGTCTCTCTCGCCACATTTCTATCTCTCTCTATCTCACTCTCTCTCTTTCTCTTTCTCTCTCCCATCACGTTCATTTGCCGTAGAACTACGCTGTTACATCGAAACTCGTTTCACGCTACCTTTGTGCCGAAAAAAACTCGGGTCGGTAATACAAAAAAAAAAGTCGACTTTGTACATGCTACGCGTTAAATGGGTCATACACGCGCGCGGGGGTCCTCGCGATGCAACAATAATGAACATAATTAAGTGGTAAGTATAACTTGGCAGTCCCGACATTATGCATTCAATTATTTAAATGCCCGAATTAAATGATAACGTAATAGTGTGAATTAACGTTAAAAGAATTATCGTTTACTCCGTATTCATTATTTCTAAAAGAAGCCGTTTAAAAACCGCGAAAACGTCGGAATTGCTATTTATAAAAACAATAGATACTTTATTGGCATCGGTTGAGCGAGTTCAATTCACAACTCTTTTTCAAATTAAAATATAAACTTTCGCTTCATTATACTCTCCAGAAGCCAATCAGTGAATTATCACTGAAAACAAGGAACAGTCACTGAATCGCAGTTATAAATATACCGCTGAAAATCGCAGTTATAGCTGCAAATCAGTGACTGTTCGCTGTTTTCAGTGATAATTCACTGGCTGATTTTTAGAAAGTATTCGAACGAATAAAAAAAAACAGTCACAATGCGGAGATTGGCGTGGTGGCTCTTTAACGACGTAATCCGACGAGAAACGATCGTAGTTATGCAACGGTACGTCCCCTCGGTACGTGTCTTCGCGAAACGAGTTCCCCTGTTAATCGAGGGTCGGCCACATAATCGCGGATGCAACAACAACGATCGACGGACGACGTGTACTCACCTGTGAGCCCATTCTATGAGAGACTGGATGTCCTCGGGCGGTGCCACAAGAATATAATTGGTGACATGCTCCCAGGCTGACAGAAGCGCACTCACTTTGTCGTTGTACTTCTTCTTGCTGTCACTCAGCGTCGCCTCGAGCCCCTGCGAAGCAAAGAAGGCGCTGGCTCGATTAAGAGGAACCGGAAAATCATCGGAGAACGAAGGGATGCTGAGGGGGCCGTAATCGTCGCGTCAGCATTGACGTGAGACGCGACGATTCAACCTGACGAACGCGGCACCGCGATTTTTTTCTCTCTCGCTTTTGCATCCCGAGCCCCTCGATATACCCCGTCAATTGTTTTGCCCGGTTAAGGGCGTCAAGGGCGTTTCCCGTGCCGCCTAATTACAAATCGTATATTTATCTGTGGATATTCGCTATTTACATTGGCGGTAAACAACCAATACCATTACCTTACCTTAAGCAACTCTAATTAATTAACTCAATGTGTTTGTCCGCTTCTATATCTTATGTATCTTCGAGCTTTCTGTATCTTCGCGTTTCTACCCTTCTCTCCTACCCATCTTTCATTCCACCAACCGCATTTCCGTACATTTAATAAATTAGATTTGCAGAATTGAAATGTGAAATATACACTTTTGTGTGTATTCCCTCTCTGGAGGTTTATATTTGCTTTCATTCAAGTATCACAAAACACGTTAACATATATTGACGTTACGTATTACATTATTAATACTATTAACTTTAAATTGAGGGCGATACCGGCGTTTAACGTTGAACTCTAAAATAAAAACGAAAGACCATGCCACAGTTAACCGACATTGATAAATCGATCCATCGACCGGATCGGACGATCAAGAAATACCGCGCGCGAGAGAAGATTGAATTCAGAAATATAAATCCAGAAATATAAATTCTCAGAAGTATAAATCCAGAAGAGATAGTCGTGTCGAAAGGATCATCGACGGAGAAAGAAGCGCAAAGTTTTCACTCAAAGGAGGAAATATTGAAAGCCATGACCCGGTAGAATGTTCCTTGAAGCACGGTACTTTTCAGCTCGCTGTATCAGCATAGTCGATAATTTTACGTTGGCGATACGGCGTGTATTACGCAAAAAAATACGGTACTGTCGCGTGCGAGGAGAAAGAGCCTTTTGGATTATGCAATTTCTCAGAAGACGCCGCGTTCGCGAGAAGAAGATTAACTTTTTACTGCAAAGTAATACGTAAGTAAGTTCGAACTTAAAGTGCACATCTTCGCTACCACCTCGCCAAGGATTTATAGATATTTAAGCGACGCAAGAAATGCCTTCGAGAACTCTAAATGTTACAAAAGAGTTATTTCGAAGGGTTTATCCGAAAGAAGAAATTTGATCCAGAGGTGTAGAACCAAGATTCCTCGATGGAAGGGAGGGTCGTGCTGAAAACGCTTAAAGTACCGCGTCATACATCCTCGATGTAAGAGCCGCCCACGTTGCTTTCTAAAATCGAAGGAGTTTCCATTTTGAACGGGTTAAAAGAGGGACCCTACTGCATCCGTGCCGCTTGTTTCTTTCAGTAGAAAGCGCGGCCGCACATAACAAGCGTAATGACATTTATCCAGGGGACTTTGAAGCGACGTTCCCTTGGCAAACAATGTTTACCAAGGACCACGTAGTTCCGCGGAGGATTGATAACGCGGTTAAAGCTGCGGGGTTATTCGGGAATCGTATTATTCAAAGCAATTACCTGCGCGCTCTAAGGTTCGTGCGAGACGAAAAAAAAGGGGCGAGCCGAGTTACAAAGTAAAACTCATTTCCTTCACCGAGGATTTTACATGAGACTCGATTCGTCACGTACCGATTTCGCTACGGGGTTTTCCGCTGACTCACGATTTAGAAAGAAAGGGCTACTTTTCTCATTGTATACTGAATCAGCCGTGTTTATCCCAATAAAGAATTCGTGAGAAATTACTTTGCTGTCGTCCGCAATATAACGATTTTTAATAAATACATCGCCATAAAATTCATCTCATATTTTTATCGGCAGATATTCGTGAAAAGCTTTCGTTAATTTCAATTACATTTTACTATTGAAGGAAAGTCCCGTATTGTGAGATAGCGGGTTTCCAACACTCAAATTCAATCACAAATCTTTTTTCCCCAACGGTTATACGATCTAGCAATGAATTTTCCACTAAACAGATTTCGCTCCAAGGGCAATAAATTCACGGTGAAATCAACCGATGATGCCTTTAACAGAAACCCCGCTATCCCACATTAGGACCCTATCTCATAATAGGGGACTTTCCTCTACACGAGTTCGAAGCAAGTTTCATTGACGTTGGAGAGTAGCGTTGCAGACGACTTAACGCATCGTTATCGAGATGGCTATTTTACGGCTAGCCAAGATATTTTGAGAACGCAATATACTCCGCCCGCGGGATAAAAGCTTCGATATGTAGCGCGAAACGCATCAGCAAGATTTTGCGCGAGTCCGATGCTGCGGGTAAACATGTTACATCGGGTGGGGGTTCGGCAATAAACCGCAAATACCTGGCGATTGAAACGAATTTGACATGGCACTGGCAAATCCGTCGAGTAAATGTCAGCCTTCATTTCCATCGGTTCTTTTTGTTAATCACAGCTCTATGTATCTCGCTCGTTTCGCTAACTTTACGCCGTGTACAGGATGCATGTAGAAAAAAAACCGTTATTGCAAACGGAGTTTTTAGAAACATGTTTTGCTCGCACCAAAAGTAAATGATTAAAAAAAAACCGTTAAACGAAGATTCCAAAAAACCGTTTTCTTTCTAACAAATTTTTCAGAGCTCTCGCGGTTTCAGATTTATGAAAATAATAATAGACATTTACGTGACAGCCCCCCGCGAAAAATACCGACGTGGCGATGGTAGGCAGAACTTCTTTTGCTCTGTCAATTGTTAACTAAAGAGACGGAGACTTATGTTATCCCTTCTCCCACGCACACTTGTAACGTTATCATCGCGGGCATGGGGGAACGTTTTTCCTTTGTTCGCAAACATTTCTCTTCGCGTATTTGAAAGGAGTATTTCCTCCGTCAAGAGACGGAGAAAATATGGAAGTTCTTATCTATCTCGGCAAAGTCTTTATGTCACATAATATTATTCTGTTTGCCGTCTTCCGGCGTGTTTCGCTACGTGCGCATCTGTTCTATCGAAAGATGAAGATTGCCGAAAAAAACAACAACCAATAACGGCATTCAAAGAGGATAATTGAAGGATTCGATGCAACGGAAGATTTACCGCAACGAATAATACCGTTCGCTTTTTAAGGGCTTGAAAAATTAATCTACATTTGTCTTCAACTCGACTGTAAGATTAATGTTTTCCACTTCGCGCTAATAAACGCGAGACTCACCTTTATAAGATATTCCTGTCCCTTGGAGCTCGTGAACGAACCGCTGTGCGTCGTTGGGACCGACGACTGAAGCTGCAAAAAGAAACAGATTAATAATAAAATTGGAAAATATTCGGAAGAGCCCGGCTCTACCGCATTCTCTTAAAATTAAAGCGTTTTAGGCCGTGATATCGGACGCGGGCAGTTGAAGGAGCGCGAACCAGCGACCGCGAAAGTATCGGTTTCGGGAAAAGGGCGTTTGTCAGCGAAGTTGCGCGCGCTGGGCTCGTCCCAGATTGCGTTCTGCATACGATGTAATCGGTCACGTGCGCTCGCGTATTACACGAACGATGAGAGCCGGAGCCGGTGTTTAATGTTGCAAACGCGTCGCGAATGCAACGTCGCGACGTCGGGCGCAAAATCGGCGCGGCCAGGGCGCGACGAGCGCGGAGGCTGAGACCGAGGGGAAAGATGTCATCCTCTCGCACGACGCACGAGACGCGCGCGAGAGACCGTCGTCGGCGGTATTCCCGGGCCGACGTACGTATCCAGGAACGTACTCGACACGTCGCCCACAAATTCCCCGCGAATGCGCCCGATGTATCCGTGCGCATCCGGAATGCCGGGGGGGGGGTGTGCGGCGAGATTCCCCGGGTGCAGCCGTGGGAGAGGCGCATCTTTGCCGCTCGCGCGAGCCGGCGAAGAAGACCGCGAGGGACGCCGGAGGTAAACACAGTGCGAGACACGACGGCGCTCTCCTTTAACCCGCCTACACGCCGGAATCCGCCGGCAAAAAGATTCGGGGCGTTTCATCATGATGGATTACGGGACCCGCGTTCATATACCTGAGCATTACCTCCCGCGGCACGAGACTCGCGGAGGTAAATTAATTTGCCGTCCCCGGATCTTCGAAAAACGAGAAGAGATGTGTTAGAGACTAAACGTTGTTAACTAACGAGAATATTCTTAAAAGTCGCCAGCAGTGATTGACAACAATTAGTGATTTTTATTGACCGTATCTGGTAATTTTAATAATACAGAAAATTTATTGCGAAAAAATTACTTGGTCCAATTGGTTGAGACGCCCGCCTAGAGTGTAGGGAGGTCCAGGTTCAAACCCTGGCTGAGGTAATATTTTTCGCAATGAATTTTCTGTATTATTAAAATTGCCAGACACGGTCAATAAAAATCACTAATTAACCTTATTAAATTAATCCGTGCGTCACTTTCGGGATGAATATGGAATATTTTTCAGTGGCGAGTGTGACGCAGAGAAATGTGAGCTGCTTAGTAAACAAATGAACGGAAAGATTCGAGTTCAAATTCACGGACACCGCTGGTTTCTGTCGGAATCTCCCGAAGGGAGTGGCAACCACCGAGAGTATCTCGCCACACAACACCCCTTCAGGGGTACAGCCATTCCAGATGGCAGGTTTCCTTCGGTTAGCAGAATCTACCGAAGATGAAGTAAGACCAAATGCTCAAAGCACCAGAACGAACTGGATAAAACAGGCTTTAAGGCTGATACACGAGGAAGAATGAATATTTTTCATAAAATCAGCCCCCTCGCATAAACGTTTAAGGGACGCGGGAGTGCTTTCGCGTCCTTCCGCATGATCTTCGTAATTATTACACACAGCGTCTCTTCGCGGAAATAACGTTGTCGGTTCGATGTACCGGTGCAACAAGTTTTCGTAAATCTTTAAAGGCTGCGAGCACGCGAGATTATTACGCTGCAGCGCGATGTCCTACCTGTGCGGTACGGCTACGTCACAAATCAATTGTAATGTTGGCTTTTATTATGAAATACGGGTCAATAAGTTCTCCCAAGGCAATTTCCTCCTGTACGCTCGCGAGCACGTGTGTGGGCCACACGACCGCGATATTTATCCCACTGCTGAATGCAACCAGTGCAAAACGTCACAGCCGCAGTTTCCACGTCTTTTTGCTCCTCGCATTCGAACACTTCGTCACGTAAATGCAATATAGCGTATCCAGCGTAGCGATGTAATGTCGTTTTATTCAAATTATTTAGCCTCAGCTGTGAGAAGACATTTAAAAACGAAACGCAATTTGCTCTTCGTTTTATTATCTAAAACATTTGCGTTTTATTTACGCGGGATGTCCCAATTTCCCGGTTATTTCGGCGTTAGCGCTTCCCCCCCCCCCCTGTTGGCAGTTTTATTTTTTTTTCGCCCGACATAATTTTACCCTGCCGCAACTTCCCGGATACGCGAGGCGTTTTTATGCAGCTGCAATTTCACTCTAGATTATTCAATTTTTTTACAAACTTTTTGCTCGCGATCATTTTAGTTTTAATCCGTTCCATTGCGCGCGCTCCCGCGATGTGTGAGTAAGTTTCGCTCGCAATCCGCTTAGCGTTATCATGTGACAAAAGCGCCGGAAATATCGAGCGCGAGGCCAGGCTTAATTTCGCGGCATTTATCAAAATCGATTTATCCGTCGGCTCGGGCCGATCTCGTTCGCGAATCTATGGATTGATTCGACGGCACGACCAACTTTCCGGAGAATTACGAATCTGGGTCAAATGGATCCATCGCGTAATAACTTTTGAGGTTGACATTGAGGCAGCGCGAAATTCCTCGAGGCTTTCATCCGCTTGAACGATATTACGAAAAATGGAATGCTTGCTAGTGTCATATAGACGGACCTCGTTCACGGTGTATTATTGCTGTTATTATTACCAGTTTGAGAGAGAGAGAGAGAGAGAGAGAGAGGGGGGGGAGGAAGAAGCTCAACTTGCTAAATTAATATTTAATATTAACACTGGAAAAAGTGCTTAATTAAAAATTCATTAAAATCCAAAGTTGAAAGATTAAAAATATAATCCTCCCATTATCAATCTTGTTTTCTTTTTCATTTTACGTTGTGAAAGGTTCACCAAACTTTGCTGGGCGCCCCCTTTATATCCCTCGCGTGAGCCATTTTATTTTTACATTTTTACATGAAACATTTATTATAATATACACAGGAAGAACTCGTAGCGGAGTCAATCAAGTGTAACCCAGATGGCAATAAAAATTTCCAGGTGCAGGTGCGAGACTTACGATTTCTTTTCCGAGCACGCACGCTGCCCGATCGTTAGACTGGAAGCTTTACTCGAAAGCACAACTCGCAAGCTCTGTTACTTACACAGAAAGTCCCCCCCCCCTCGATCTCCCCCGTCACTGCCGCGTAACTTTGCCCATTTGCAACTTTCGTGTTGCGCGCCCCAGCGAGCCACCCTTCTTCGCGGAGAGGACCTCGTTTCCCCCCCCCCCCCGATTTCGTTTTCTTTCCGACGAAAATGGTTTTACGTTCTCACATAACAAATCCCGCAGACGGCGCGGGAGAGAGGCGCCCCCCATTAATATTCCTTTTCTCTCACCCGTAATTTCCTTTCTGCGAGCCCGAGGTGGACAAACGTTAAGATAGCGTCTCCGCCTCTCCGCAAAGTGCTACTTCACGAGACGTGAGGAACAAGCTTATGACGGCATAGAATAGCAAGGCGATATAGAATAGCAAGGTGTTCTTCTCAGAAGAGATTTGAAGTTGAATTTTCTTAGGCAGACAATGCATACACGTAGTCAGGTTAATTCCGACGTCGAGGCAAATGCAGGTACTTATATTCTTCATCGATAAGGCTAATAATAATTCTAAACCAGAATCAAGTACTCGTTTCGTTTTTAAACGCATCCCATTGTACAACAGATAGATTTACAATAGCCGATAATATCATCTGTACTTTTCTCGTAGTGATTACGATGCATTTCTACTCTAATTTTATTCTCCGATATTTAAAACTGAATGCAGATTTAAGTGAAAATTTATTTAAATGCGCGTTGAATCTACTTTTTTTTCCCCGTCGAGACAAAATACATGAGAAACTAACTGGAGAAACGTTAATTGGACGGTTCTGCTATTTATTGATATTTTTAACCTTTAACCTATATCGGCGTTCAATCTTTTTATTGCATAAATTTATTCCATGCATATCTTGGGACTTTATTTAATCTTCTTGAAGAACATCTATTCCGGATAAAACAGGTCTATTTCGAATAACAGTGTCAGAGCGTTTGCACGCAAAATCAAAATCGTCGATGCAATAGAAACAATTAAACTGCCTGCTACAATAGTTCCGCGATCGATTCTGGATTAAACAAGCATTATTGTTTACCGAAGTACCATAGATGTCCAAACATGCAGCAAACAAATATTTGAATAAAAATTATAACTGCGATGAAATTTCAATAAAATGCTTTGTACAAGGGCTTCCCGTAAAATTCATTAGCATTAATGGAATTGTTGTTTCGTATAATTGCAAGTGGTTATTAATTTGCTATGTATTCAGTGCGTCATTCAATATGCAGTGAATGCGTAAATCGTTCAATACGTAATAGCGAAGAGAATCGCGTCAGAATCCAATTATATTCTTCCTGTCTTTTTTAACGACTGCCTTCTTTAGAATATATTATACTGTACAATATCATTATTATATTGTAGAATATAATAGGAATATTAAAAATGTATATCGAAATCATTTATGTAAGAAGGCAAACGAAGCAAATGAAAAGCGATTAGTTTCTATAACGTAGTTTAATTATATCATCGTTATAATTGGATTCTGTCTTGAGAGAATAATTTGATTCCCTCAAGTGAACTTTTAAATATATATGTACATTTGTTAGCACAGCTTTATAAAACATTCTCATATATTTTTTACGCCACCGATCGTCCAAGACATTTTGTAGTTTTGACACGAAAGCAAGTAAACGCGCGTAAACTTATTATAAATATTTAGCTCACAAGAATTTGCTAACATTTAGAGGGTATTAAAAATACGAAGAAAAAAACTTTTAACATCTCTTCTCGCTGTCAAAATACCTTGATTTCTCGCTGAAATTAGCTTTCTATGAGCTTTATTAAGCGAACGAAATAAGTTTTTAACTTAAAAGAGAGAGAGAGAGAGAGAGAGAGAGAGAGAGAGAGAGAGAGATTTTCTTTATATATATTGGAAATAAAAATAAATCCCGCAGCAACATAAAATGCAGGTCGTATCGGCTTTCTAATTTGGCGCAGCATCCAGCCGCTCGTGAAGCCGACAATCGATATATTGCAATTATTAATAAGAAATTACTATTTCGAGACACAGTTAATTATATTTGGAGAATTCTGATGTCTGCCGCTGAAAGAACGGCGCGTGTCGCCGACACGTTTTGCGATCTTATTCTCGATCGACAGCCGATACGTCACCGTCGAAGGATATCCGATATCAACCGATCGTGAGGAAATAATGCAAGATCCATTAAAAAGGCGAAACGGACAACCGCCGTTTCGTTCAGGTATGTCGTACCGTACGCGCAATATGGCTGAATTATTAAACGCAACAATATATCCGCCAATAGATTTCCGAGGCTGAAATTATAATTTAATTATCTGGGGAGTTAATGAGCTTTCTAATTTTCTCTCGCAGAATATATTGAAAACGGCAATTATTATCTATCCGACTGGTTGAGTTCCGTAAAATTGATTTGATCCCAAGCACGAAAACCGGTAAACCAACGCTGAACTTGAAGCGTGAGTAATTAACACTATGACGCATCGCCGTCGGTGCTTATCTAATTTCTGCGTAATAAAGTTCTAATATCTCCGTCTATCGCCCATAAGATAGTCTGATAAGTATAAAACCTTGTAACACAAGTATGAAAGCGAGACACTACTTTCAATGAAAGAGAGACAGACAGAGACGGAGAGAGAGAGAGACACACAGAGAGAACTTAATAATCTCTCTTCTCTATAAAATATTGATTTGTGATAACTGCATGTATTTATATAACAGATAACACGAATGATCAAAGACCTGCTAATTACGTTATTGAAAAATAATTTCAACATTTATATTTTATTTCTCCCTTATAAACAGTAAAGCAAAAGGTCTTCATTTGATTTATGTGTCTATTTCAGAGATGATATTTAAATAAGACAATTATACAATATCTAGCGAAGTTCTGCACAATAAATTGAAGAGTGAATTAATGTTTCGACAATAGAATTCCCGCAATGGAGCGCAATGAGGGGGTGGTTTCTTGGTAAACTTCTCGAGATCTTCAAATGTTCGAAGAGAAGAAATCATTGCTTCTCCGTACAAGTCATTGTCCGCGCACAATGCGATATTCCATTCTCATTGCATCGCAAACGTCTCCCTTAGAATCTGACGTTTCGTTTTATCTAGTCTTGAATTTTAGAAAAATACAACACGCGCAGAGGTAGGGAGTAAATGCTTGAAACATTCAAGGGGCATTTTCCCGTGTCTCGTTTCGGAAAGCGATCGCATACGGAGAATGGCACGAAAGCAATGCACCGACCACGCACTCTTTGGGAAACTGCCAAGTCAAGTATAACGCTCAGCGGAAAAAGTCGATTCGACGGACCGACGAAGACCGGCATGCGGGGCATTCGATGAATTTATTCGCAATATTCATTGATTACGCTCCGCTCCGCAATATACTCTCCCTACGACTGTCTCTCGACGGTAATTTACGATTCACCGGCGTCAAACCGAAATAAAACTAAAGCTGCTCTCCTTTGAAAAATTAAAATACTTTCAAATGTCAATTTCTTCAACTCTATCCATTTCAAACGAGCCCATCCCGGGGGTTATTAAACCGGATAGCCCTTCCCGGCCTTTCAGAATCGTAACAAAAGGTAATCGCGGCTACAAAGAACAGATATGAATTCCAATGCGCGTTCTTGGCAAGGATCTTTGATCATGCGAGGATATTTGAAAGGGAGTAAGATCGATATTGTTATTGGTAACAGCAAGGGTGATAGTGAAATCGCCGATGGAGACGACATCGGACAGCCCAAAGGGCCTCCCCCCTCTTATCCCTTCCGGGTTGCTTTCGTTTGTGTCACGGCCGTGATGGCCACGAGGTCATCGACCGACCCTCCTGCGATTCCCTACCAGCAGTCTAGCATCAATGAGCCCTTACTTTCACTACTTGCATTGTGTTGAATTAGTCTCAACACTTATTTGTTCTTTCTTTTGTCAGCGACGATGAGAAATTGAGAAAAGCAAAACAATCGCACAATAGTTACGCACCGCTAGAAAATTATCCAAAATGATCTTAGCATAAACAATTTGTCACGTATTGAAAATACAATATTTAGTAATTCATGAATACAATATTTAATCTAATGATTCATTCCCTAGAAGATTTCCTCACCTGAGTAATTTTCTTTCTACCCCAGAGCATTCGGCTGTAATAATATTTTACGGTAATTACCGTACGACAAATGTCGAATTTTTTTTCACTGAAGTTCCATCGCAAAGCTTAGTATTTATCACCGTAAGCGTTTAATATTATCGGAACTGTGCTTCTCGTGTCGATAAAATCAAAAGGATCGAACTGTACGTCGCGTTACACAAACAGATAAATCTTAATTCCAGGGAAATAGAACGGCAAAGCACCGCACTGTTTTTCCGTTGCGAGCCCCTTGATCGGCATTTTTTCAAATCGACAAAATGAAACGCACGGACGGGAACGTAAACCCACGGCGCTTATTGCACGTTTATTCCTCTCTCTATCTCCCGGAGCCAATGTGTGTAAAAATGGACCGACCAGGCGCCGGATTATTCGCGTGGAATTCCGCGGTTGTATACGTCCAAAGCTTTGAGCTTTGAAATTCCTTTCTGCCGATACTGACAGCCAATTAGCGCGATGACGCGCGCGCGCGCGCGTGCGAGCACTCTCCTTCTCCTCCCCCTCGCTCTTGTACCTGCACGCGGGATCGAAAGCAAAGAGGATTAAGCTCACCACACGCTCTTCTCCTTCCTGATTGCCAGGTTCAAAGTTCATGATCCCGCGTCGATGCGAGCACCGTAAAACAAGGTTAAATTGCACTGTCGCAAAAGCGGTAGGAAGCAGACGACGTAGCTCGGATGCCGCGCGAATGTCGCTTTATATTTGCTCCCCGAAAAAAACAAATTTTTGTTACCTAACGGCCGTATGTCTCATGCGAACGTTTCAAAATTCGAACGATGAAAATATCTAGGAAATTGATAAATATGTGAAAGTGCATGCGCGGGCGATTGCCTTCAACGTCATTGCACAACTCAAATTTTTCGCGATATTGTAACACTGTACTGATAACGGGTGGTAAACCGCTGACCAAAATCATGTACGCTAATGCCCACTAATGCCCAGTGGGCATTACTTTATCCTATTATCTTATTTTATCTTATTTATCTTGTTTTATCTTATTTTATATTTACTAGACAATACAAGCGCGCCATTTGCTCTCTCTAAAAATTTATGGTTTGACAGCTGCAAATAACACAACCAAAGCATGTCGTATCGCACAAGCGAGACAGTCAATCACCATCTCGGAAAAGCGACAACAATACTTCGAGACTTTCGACTATATCGACTTAAAGCACCTTTTTATGCTTTTTTATGTTATTTAATGCTCAGTAATGTCACAAATCTATATACAATACAATGCCCTCAGCAGTTTACCCCTCGACTGATACCTTATGAACGAGAGCTCCTACAATCGTAAAGTCGCACTAATTAAAGAAAAAAGAAACTGAGTCTTTTGACTAAGAAACCAGCACAAAAGGGTACGCCTTGAGAAGCAGTCGTGAAACGATTAAGGAAACCTGGTCTTTTGTCAAAATGCAACGGTGAATTTCCGTTCTTTGAGAAATGGAATATTTCTGCCGAAAATAGCCATAAATTTTGTCGCATTCCTGGTCGGGGAAAAAAGGTACAAGGGTAAACTGTAGAAAATATGCCGACAGAATGTGCAGTCTAAAGATGCCGCCGAGATGAAATAAACCAGCCTGAAGCCTGTATTCTTGAAACTATTGGAGTCTATTGAAATTTTGGAAAAGTCCTGGATAATAAATATTTGTCTCTTATTTAAGGAAAAGACTCTCCCCCCTCTCTCTCCCTCCCACTCGGAAATACATACACGTATGGAAAATTCAAAACATCAAGTTGCGACAAATAGGTTTGAGACAAGTTGCAACGTGGAAAAAGTATTCCAAATATTCTTCCCTACATTTTCGTGAGTCACAGTAATAATTCGTATATGTATCCTCGGAATTTTTCGTTTTCTCCTCTCTTTCCCTGGCATTCATACGAGCCGGGAAAACTCTTGAGAAATCCTTTGCCCAGAAAATAAACTTAATAACTTTTGATACTGCAAAAATGTGCATATATCTAAAAAAAATATAGACATAAAAAGTTATTCTCTCTTATTCGTCATCAAATTGCACATGAAATACCCGAGCTCGACAGGGAAAATATATTTGTTGTGTCAAACGAAATCCGTGTATTTCGCGCACGTACATTGCAATAAAAGTAGAAATAAATAGAACGAAGGGGAAAAAAGGAAAGAAGTTAATCTATAGAAGAGGGTATCTATTCAGGATTTCGGAGTTACCGTGGAGGGTTGGGGGATCGTTTTACGATGTTAGTGTAATAAGAAGCATTTTAGGAATGTATATATACTTTGTCTCGTACACACATGTCCGCAGACTCGCATCTGGTCAACGTTGATGTCAAATATCGACTGGGCCGAGAGTAGAAGTGGCACTGGCGTGGACGATACTTTACTTTCAGAGTAAGAACGGTTCGTACAGCTCGAATCTCAATAGCGTACTATACGAGGAACCAGATCGATTCTTTCGCCTGGAAAGTTGGCCTTTTATTCCGAAAGAATAACAGCGGTCTCCTCTCTCTCTCTCTCTCTCAGCCAAACCAGCTTCTCCCCACGCGCCGAACGGAGCCTGGTATTGGATATCCGCGTCTTACAAAGTACTTGGCTCATCCGAGAAAAGAAAAATATTTCCCACCACATACGCAGAGCTACCGTAATCTCACGTCAAGGTGATGTCGGAAAACTAAACACGTATCCCGCCTCCGTATACATTTACTTTTTTTCCTTATATTTACTATGGCCCTCTGCTGCCGCCGCAATATGTAGTTTCCGCACTTTTACATGTAGCGGGGCAGTGACACGCAAATGCAATCTTAATTATTAATATATAAATGCAAATAACATGTTAAAACGGAAAAGTAAATTTTAATCGTAGAAATTAATTTTACATATTTAATCGGTAGAAATGAATAAATCAGGAATAATAAAGCCGAGACTATAAATTTAGACACGCAGTTAAAATTGATGTGAAGTTTATATCCAATAATTTATAACATGTTGTTTGCCTCTCCGGACGAATTCATTTACATTTATATTTGCAAATAATGAGGGATCAATACATATTTTATAACGTTCTAAATTATGAGCGGGAGACTCCGCTTGTAAAATCGCCGAATGTTTTCTTTCGAATAAATTTCGTCGAACAATCATTCAGCCACTGAGAAACTTGAGCCGAGCGAGATACGAATTTGTTCGCTGTTAAAACGAAATGGGGCTTGGTGTTGAAACGCGCTTTTCCGACGAGAGGACAGAGCTGTCCCGTTCGAATAAAAACTCTATTAATGTCTATTAATGTCAGCTTCTATCAATTTCAGCCAGCTATAAATCGACTTGTCTGCGCCGGATTATGTTGAGAATTAAAGTTTCTTGCTGCATCCTTTTTTACTCATGTCAAATATCAACTGCCTAACCCTCTCTCTGCGCATCCCTCGTTCTATTGCCATTTCTCTCCGTCTGCGGTGCCCCGTGTAAGATTAATCGGCGCTGCTTCTTATTGGTCGCTTCTGCTTATTCGTGACGAGCGGCAATTATTCTCTCTTCAACGTCTCACGACGAGGCTAGACCCGGGGCCTCACACGTACGTGTTATCTATCGATTATCCGATTTCAAAGTACAGTGTTACAGGAATTTCATTTCAAGCGACTCATTACTTTTCAAGAAAACTATGTAAATGAAATCGCAATCCCGTTATTCATACTGGCAGGGAATAGTCCAAATTTTCATCAAGTTTGTTTGCCTCCTTTCCTCGTTCGCCCGTTCACGTGATTGAAAGTAGGAAAGGTAAAAATTAACACCGTAATCAGTTACATTCGATTTGTTTGATATAATCAGTGGGATCGTTGTAATATCGTTCAGCTCAATTTACAAACTTTTTTTTGCAAGTATCCTGATAAACGCAAACTACCCCTGTGTGAAAATGCTGCCAAAATGTTCTACTTCTGTAACAATACGCAGATAAATTAATTTTACCGCGTTCAGAGGAAACATACCTGTATGTAATTTCAAACTTTATTTCATCTAGAATATTTTTCACGCGTAATTCAGACGTCACTATGACGTCACGCGAATTAAAAGTTACGTTTTACATCGGAAACTGGCAAATATGGTCTCTAAATTTGCTTCGAAAAATACAGATGTTGACTTTCAACTCGCGAGAGTTGAAGACGCCAATATTAAACAGAAACGCGACAAGACGCGATCGTTTGAAGCTTAACAGGGCAGAAGCAAGGGGAGTTTATCTTCGTTCCTGACTTGAAAGCAAACGTCGGCAACGGGTAACTAGATCCGCCGGAGCGACGTGTTATCACTTCGCGCTTAGATTCGCTATCGCGCCAATTTGCACGTGAATACTTTCCCGCACGTTAGTCTCGCGAATTATTCGCCGCTCTTTCCGTCGAAATTCCTTGAAATTCGCTTCTCGGATTTCCGATTTTGTATGCTGACTAATGTTAAGATACTAGGAACGCGACGAAGCGCACCGAGTCATGGAAAAGCTCGAATGAAAAACCGTACAATAAATCAAATATAAATTCGTGTTACTCTTTGCCCCTCCGGCTCTCTAAAATTTTTGTAGTGAAATTTTCACTCGAATCATGGTGTCGCTGATAACTTCACTCTATATTCGAGTGAATATTTACTCCAATAAAGTGAATTAATTCACTCTAAGACAAAAAGTGAAGACTTTTACTCTTATTTTTTAAGTGAAGTCTTTAGCACTCCAAAATCTTCTTCCGTGACAGTCAGTAGAATAAGCAAAACTGTGACATAAATTATAGATTTTCAGCACTGGCTGTGAAGATTAGAATACAGCCTCTATATGCGATGGTTACAGTGAACAAACAATAGCTCTCGTCGATGAATTTTATACTGGTAACAATAATCGATTGAAGTGAAACATAGCACTCTTTTCATAGTTGCAGAATCAAGCCAAGTAAAAAGTGTATAACGGCACTCTTTCAAAAAGTGAAATTTCACTCCATTCGGACTGGCAGTATTTTCATTATTTCTTCGAGTGAAATCTCACTCCAAGAGTGAGATTCCACTCCACAAAATGTAGAGAGTGCACCCTCAGAAAGGATTTCTGTTACTGAGACAAAAAGTATTCTTGACGCATTTATATTTCTCACAATCTCATTTAGTATAAAAATAAGACAGTATCAAAATAAAATAAATAATTCTTATTCTCCTCTATCAAATTTAAAAAATTGACTTGCTATATTGAGACGAGAGTAACTTATATATCCTTGCGTTTAGAATAAATTTTCCCTCTATCTTACAACGTACAAAGTTGGCACCGCGCTATTCGACAAAAGACGATACATATGGTACTATCATTTTATCCTAGATTTGACAATTTTTCATTTAAGATTAAAATATCTCTTTCTCTATAATAAGTATACTTTATGATACATTCAAGTGTACTAGCATTGGAACCGAAAATGTTTTCTGTGGGTGTGTTTTCTCTTTTTCTCATTTTTGATTATTTCATCCGAATTTTATCTTATTAGTGAATAACAGATTTTATCTCGGTAGAGCACTCACTTGCGATCCAATTGTATAGAAATTTTTAATAAAAATGGCGCAATTGTGCCAATATAATCTCGTTAAGAAAAAATCAATATTCCCCGCAAAATCTATCACGGACCGACACGTTTATCCTGGGATTACTATATATAGAGCCGGGACAAATTAGGGTTGGCATCCTTTTAGGGCGGCGGCGCGTCTCTCGTCGCTCTACATACGCGTACGCGTGCGTCGGGATATCTCGAGGTAACGGATCGGTCCGCGCGATTGATGCTGCGCCCCGAAGAGGAGCGGATATCTAAAAAAAGAGGAGGACCAACGTACGCGCACGCACGTGTACTTCGCGCACGGGCTTCGTCACTCCGCCGTCGATATCCTATCGGATGAAAAGCCCCCTCGTCCCGCGTCGCGCCCCGCGTACTTTGGAAAGCCGCCGATACTTTCGCACGTGCACCGCGCCCCACGCTCCGTATTACGCGTAAATTTTCGCGTGACCGCGCACACGAATGGCCGCATCGTTCGCGGCGGACCTCGCGCACCAGGCTGTTATCCGGCGCGCGAAAGCAAATACTCGCTTAGAGGGTGCATGGTGCACGGTGCGGGGTGCCCGGGCTCCCCGGTAAAAAGGCACGTGTCGCTTATTTTCGTCCGCGCCACGTTTCGACCCGGTTTCTAACCCCGTTATTCCGCATACTCTTGCAATATCGGTAACTCACTGGGACGCGACGCGCGTCGGAACTGAAAATGTTTAACGGTCCCTCCGTTCGCGGAATCAAAATGCCCTGAAATCTATTTGTTTCGCACACACGGCCCGATAATTCTGTTCGGCTTTAATATCCGCAATATTGGTCGCGCACGAGCACTTTATTTATCTAAATAATACGATAAAAATATACATCGCTGAATTTATGCGCTGTAGGACAAAACTGTATTAAAAGAGAATAAAAAATTAAAAACCTACAGTGGTTGAACAAATTGAAAACAAATTTATAAACTCCATTACGGCTCTACAATGTAATATTATACACTACTTATTTTCAATTAATTAAGAAGAGACTCGCATTGTACGCTGGATCCTCTTAAACGACACGGAACGCGGCTAAACGTAATCGGCATTACCGCGGGAAGGAAAACCACCTGTACGTTACGGGATTGTTCTACTCGTTACCCCCCTTTTTTTGCTCCTTTTAACTTTCGACCTTTCGGCGCCGCCACTAAACCCTCTTTTCGGGGAGGAGAGGGGAGGGAGGGGAAGCGAAAACCGGAGAGTCGGAGGGGCTGCCCGCCTATTTTCGAGGGAATAAGAACAGGGTTCTTAATCCCATAATACATGCGCCATGTGACGTCAGAACAAAGGCGATGTGCGAAAAATAGCGGAGCTCGAAACGCCTCACGTACGCTTTGTCGCGCGCGACGGTGTGCGGTCCGAGTGTGCGTGTGTGTGTGGGGTGTGTTCGGAGCGAGGACGTGTGCTAACGGGGTTGCGTCTCGTCCATGTAACAAAATGCCCCCAAATCCTTCAATCTTTTGCACGATTTTCGAACTTTTGATTCTAAGTCCGCAGGATTTCCGTTTTCTCCCCATTGTCTATTAAAAAGAAAACCGAAAGAGACGCTTTTTAAACGTCAATTTTAGTTTATCCGTGACTCGCCAGTTGAAATATCCGAATCAACAAATCTGGAGGTCGTGGAGATCGGGTGAGATAAATCGCAGTTCTTAAAGCTCCGAAGATTCTCGCGATTAAATTTCTAAATCGCAATTTGAGTTTTTGAGTTGCTTCTTGTCGCCAGTGGTAATCAACCAAGGGGAATTTAAAAAAATCGACCAAACTGGCAAAATTGACGTTTATTTTAGTCGACGTTTCGACCCCTTCATCGCGTCCTTTTCAAGTACAATCTATAATAAAGTTGATTGAACATTTTAATGTATGCCGAAACAGAATGGGTTCATGAGTCTGTGGTAGCAAATTTATAATATCATATGTTTCGGCAGTCAGTAGATTTATAATAAATAAAACTGGCTTTATTCGAGATGCGCAAACGTAAGGTTGCTACTTGGAAATTTTAGAAATTGACATCACATAAATCCACTGACTACCGAGACATATATGATATTATAAATTTGCTACCACAGACTCGCGAATCCATTCTGTTTCGGCATAAATTAAAATGTTCAGGCAACTTTAGATTGTACTTGAAAAGGGCCCGATACAGGGATCGAAACGTCGTGACTAAAATAAACATCAATTTTGCCAGTTTGGTCAACTTTTTAAAAAATTCCTCTTGGTTTCTCAATCACTTTTAAAACTCTCGCGACATGGGGCCTTTCAAAATTCTTTCAGAATTTCAAATTGACTTTCATTGGTAATTTCTCTACTTATCGTGGTTACTTGCATACAAAATGTTATTATTCTTTACGCAACGCGATCACCCAGATCGTCCATCTAGGGAACGTAATTTCCCGAATTTCTGCGGCACCTCTTCCCTCTATATCTTAATTTGGATTCTCTGCCTAACAATTCGTCGAATAAGGCTCTTCCGGGACTAGACGGATTAACATTGTTATAAGAAAACGCAATGCGGTAGAGCCCCCAGTTTCCGAATAACGCGTTTAGTCCCGAGAAAGCTCATTACTGGCCGCGATCGTCTAATCACGGGAAGACGAGCAAGCGGGAGAAAGTGCTACAGGTACCTCAGGATTAAATGTGAACCGTCCCGGAACCATCCGAAGGGGCAGGAAATTTCGATCGAGTTCGCCTCTCCTCATCCAAATGTGAGGGGGGGGGGGGGAAGTGTGGCAACCTAAAGTTCGCCTGAGCAAAATGCTTTACTAGGTAATCCGGAAAGTTCATATATAAATACTTTTTTATTGTTCCTCTGTAAAATGTTTTTTTTTTTGTAAATTCAATTGAGATAACATTAACTTTTAGGTCAAGCGAAATACCAGTGCGGATATTAATATGTAATTACTTCCACAATGTTTACAATTTCCGTAAAGCCGGAATAACATGTCAGAGATAAAAGATTGTAATGCAAAATTTAAAGAGAAAATTAAGCGGATAACGAATATTGGAAATGTTCCTTTCCTACGCGATCCTTGTCGAAATTGCATAAATATCGCGAAATTACTGTACAGAAATCACAAGTAAGCCAACATTTCCCTTCCTGCGTTTCTTCTTTTCTTTTTGTCGCATTAATTCGGTCTGTCAAGGCGGTGTATCGTATGTATCGCAACTTTCGCGTGCAACACGCGAAAGGTCGCGAGCTCTAACTGCGCTTCGAAGCTTTAAGAACTGCGATTTACCGATCTCCACGACCTCCAGATTTGTTGCTTCAGATTTCAACCGGCGAGTCATGGATAAACTAAAACTGCCGTTTAAAAAAAAACGTCTATTTCGATTTTCTTTTCAACAGACAATGGGGAGGAAAAACGCGCGTGTGCATGTGACATTTCCATCGTTGGAGCTTATGCGATTCTGCAAGCTGGGTACAAGACATGCGCCGAGGAATAACAATAGGTAAAAAAAAGAAAAAGAAAACGAACGCAAATTGTCATTCGGATAATTATAAAAAAAACAACTTTCAAGAGTGCTCGAGCAAAGTTAAAATAACTGCGAAGTTAATCTCTGTGTCGACACGTCAGCTGTTGCGTGGCAACAGGTGGTGCTTTGTGCAAATAAAAAAAAATAAAAGCGTAATCAGTTGCAACGACCTCTCGCATTTAACATGTTAAAATATAAATCTTTGTTGCAAAAGGGATTTGATAATGAAAGGAAAGGAAAAAACACGATTTACTTGTACATCCGACATTATAGAATTATAATAAAATATAGATACGAAATAAAGCTTTTACGTGTAACTTTTGTCGACGATTTCCCCGTCCCTTTGAAATTACAGTCTCAGCTGCGACCTGGTTAAACAATATTTATTTAGTCCCTTTAAAGGCTTTAAGTCTCTACCGCTTGTTGGAGCACCTATGTGCAACAGTCGCCATTTTCACTTCTTTGAGCCACTAAAGCCATCGTTTTATTCGCCAGTATAACGTAAACAAAGAAAAACCAACAGTTCCATCCCCTTTCTTCCCTTACTTCTTATCGCGGCCCAACGCCGCGATTAGAGATGCGGAAAAATGCATTTAGAATTTCAGTCGTCTCCGTTCGCGTCTCGTCACGAGATACCGTGGATACGCAAGGTATCGCCTTCGCGTGTCGTCGACATCGAAATTTGACCTCGCTGAAACCGTAACGATCCCCGATCTCTGTTTTCACACAAACGTGGACGAACGTCAAAGGATATTTCGCACCGTCTGCCATACACATCCCCTTTAAAAGGTATCCTAGATAGAACGGGACCGACGCGCTGAAAGAAAAGCGAGCGGCGAAGAGCAGGGGGGAAAGAACCCACCCTTACGAATGCCGAATGCGGGAAGGGCGGAAAGACACACGTACACACACGCATACACATTCATTCTCTTTCACTCACTCTATTCCTCTCTCTCTCTCTTTCGTTAAATATCACAGTGAAGAACCTTTCCATCAGGGACTTTCGAGGACAAAACGGAGCGCCGACCGCTCGCGATAGATATTGCGAGAGTCGGTCGGGTGCGGGTTACGCTATGAGGAACGCCATTGTTTCCTCCTCAAAGGGAAGGTGAGCGCAGGCTACGAAGACGCAGGAAAGATATGGGGCGGAGGCAAGAGCGAGAATTATGATTAAATTTTCGACCACTCGCGCGCAGCGGCAAATATTATCCGCGAGTCAAGATAAGACGCTTTACATTCACGCTAAATGTGACTGCGCGATAAGATATTCCAGTATGTACGTTCAGTAAATGCTAAATGCGACAACGCCTGATATTCATCTCGCGTTGACGTTGATTACGACTCCCGTGTGAGATCACTAAATAAATGTCACTCAATTAGCCTTAACCATATATACGAGCTGAAAAAAAAACTGACAAGATTTCCCTTTAATTTTCTTATAAAATCTCCGAATAATTTCCAAACATGATATGAAAAACTAGAGTCGCTACACTCCGCGGTATACATCTACCTATTATTAAGTGGTAAACCTAGTTTACGCGATGTATTTTGTTCAACGAACTCATTCATTTCGATATCCCTTACTAAAAAAGAGATGTTACCAGCGCGAATGTCGTTAATATCGAACAGTTAAGGCCCTTCTCCGCGATGCCGATTGATTTTCTCGAAGCGCGATGTGCTTCGCTTCTCTTTTAGGTTCAGAGTAAATGAAGGTTTACAATTTAGAAATGCTAGACATGACAGAACGCGCGCTTTGCGCGCGCTGTTTGTGGTCAAGCATTGTGTATTTTTAAGAATTTGTACATACGCGAAGAGAGAAAGAGAGAGAGAGAGAGAGAGAAGTAATTATATGCGCAACGTCACTTTAAAATAAAAAGTAATAT
>NW_011967223.1:431997-478427 GCF_000949405.1 Vollenhovia emeryi | reverse complement strand
GTCACTCACTGATACGAGTCGCAACAGCAAAGTTGTACATCGCTAACTATATATGTTAAACTGTAACAATACAAAAATGTATACGATTATTATAGACTAATTATGCAAAATCGAAACTATTGTATTAAATATACTTTATATTTTATATTTTAAAAAATGGGTATTTATTAAAACAATTATATAGAATATTGAAAGTCTTCCTTTTAAATATAAACTCACAAAATTTTATACGTATGGTTTTGTCTCTAACACTTATTCAAATGCTCGTTAGAATCATTTGAATAAATAAAATAAAAGCACAGAACAGATGATTCATTTTGCACAAGTAGCAAATAACAAAATATGTAAGACACTTATCTTACGATTTCTCTGCCGTTACCCGATGCCGCCTAGACCTGCTCCTCCTCTCATTGTCAGATTTTCTTGTTGCACTTACACTCACAGCACTCACTCGCAAAAATCGATCGCGCGAAATTTCGGACACTCCCGTACGCGATGTAAAATACCGTGAAATGCAGTAAGCGACGTTCTTTACTTCCTGCCCGTTCGAATTGCGAAGAACGACAGAGCGAATTACGCCGTGAACGCCGAAGTCGCACAAATTTCTCTCCCCGAAAATGAAACAGATTACACGAAATCGATAAATAGTTAAAAGCGCGGTGCGTGAACGAGATGTAACCGCGACAAAGTACCACGGTTTACATTCATGTTTTAGATGAGTTTGTCTCGTGAAATATCTATATACACGTTGATAAAGAGCCGTCGCTTCAACATGCAATTCGTTTCTCATTACACGTTTTAGAATCTTAATAATTAATCAAGTAACGTTACTTGTCACTGATAAAGGCGTACAAATCAATAGCGTTTTATCCCTACATTTTTCGCGATCAAGTCTTGGAAACCGGTAACGTAAAAATAATATCACGCACGGAACAACTCTCGCTGCTGCCTGCTGGCTCGACGTTCGGCGAGCGAGTGATAAGTACGGAATTTTCCATTACGTAGATGGGCCAACGAATTCTCAACGGTTTTTTTGTTGTTTTTCACTCGGCGCGGTGACGTACGATGTTTTTGCGTACCATTGTACTTGAAGGTCGCCGCGCAGTCACTCGCCGAACGTCGAGCCGGCAAGCAGTGGCGCGAGTCGCTCCGTGCGTGGTATTATTTTTGTGTTGTCGGTTTCCAAGACTCGATCGTGAAGAATGTAAGAATAAAACGCTATTGATTTGGACTCCTTTATCAGTGACAAGTAACGCTACTGGATTAATTATTAAGTTTCTACAACTTGTAATGAAAAACGAATTGCGCTTTGAGGCAACGGCTCTTTATTAACGTGTACATGGATATTTTACGAGACTAACTCATCTAAAATATGAAAGTAAACCATGGTACGTTGTCGCGGTTACATCTCGTTTACGCACCGCGCTTTTAACTATCTATCGATTTCGTGTAATCTGTTCCATTTTCGGGAAGAGAGAGATATTTGTGCGACTTCGGCGTTCGCGCTGTAACTCGCTCTGTCGTTCTTCGCAATTCGAACGGGCAGGAAGTAAAGAACGTCGCTTACTGTATTTCACGGTATTTTACATCGCGTACGGGAGTGTCCGAAATTTCGCGCGATCGATTTTCGCGAGTGAGTGCTGTGAGTGTAAGTGCAACAAGAAAATCTGAGAGGAGGAGCAGGTCTAGGCGGCATCGGGCAACGGCAGAGAAATCGTAAGGTAAGTGGCTTACATTTTTGTTATTTGCTACTTGTGCAAAATGAATCATCTGTTCTGTGCTTTTATTTTATTTATTCAAATGATTCCAACGAGCATTCGAATAAGTGTTAGAGACAAAACCATGCGTATAAAATTTTGTGAGTTCATATTTAAAAGGAAGACTTTCAGTATTCTATATAATTGTTTTAATAAATACCCATTTTTTAAAATATAAAATATAAAGTATATTTAATACAATAGTTTCGATTTTGCATAATTAGTCTATAATAATCGTATACATTTTTGTATTGTTACAGTTTAACATGTATAGTTAGCAATGTACAACTTTGCTGTTGCGAACCGTATTAGTGAGTGACAAATTACTTTTTATTTTAAATTGACGTTGCGCATACAATTACTTCTTCGCGTGTATATAAATTCTTAAAAATATACAATGCTTGACCACAAACTGCGCGCGCGAAGCGCGCGTTTTATCGTTTCTAGTCAAAAGCAAAAAGTACATCAATCAAAGTGTTTGCCCTCGCTAGCTATACATTTTTCCCATCTTTCTGGCAATGAGTGGATTCCACAACGATAGAACGATTGATCTTTTGATGCAATCCATTCATCGATCCATTTTCGCACATTCTCGTAATTTTTTAAGTGCGTGTCCACCAGGCCGTGCTGCATCGATCGGAACAAGTGATAATCTGAAGGACCCAAGTCTGGTGAATACGCTGGGTGCGGGAGAACTTCCCACTCGAGCTGCATCAGTGTTTCCTTGACAGCTTTTGCAACGTGTGGTCGAGCGTTTACGTGCAAAAGAATAACTTCCTTTCCTTTTCAATCTTTCCCATTGCATGTAGACGTTTGGAAACAGCGATCGGAGTAACATTTAACGCTGCAGACAATTCTTGAAGCGTTTGAGCTGAGTTTTCGTCCAATAATGCTCGCAATTCGGTGTCTTCAAACTTTTTCGGCTGACCTGAGCGTTGTTTATCATTCATATTAAAATCACCACTTTTAAATCGCTGAAACCATTCTTGGCACGTTCTTTCCGATAGAGCACAATTTCCATAAGCTTCGACAAATAATTTATGAACTATAGCTACAGTGTTTTTTCAAATCAAAGTAATGTTGCAGCACATGTCGAAAAAACAACTTATCACGTTCCATGTTTGATCAAAAGAAAAAATGGCACTGTTCGCTTGAATAAATCTTTTCGCATTGAATTTTATTGTCAAATGTCGAACCTTTAAAATGCAGTCGGTTTCAGATGTCAAAGTAAATTACACTTACAACTAGCGTCATCTAAATGTTAGCCATGGAAACTAAATTTACCACCTAATACATAATTTATTATTACGAGCATAAAGATTCATCGATACGAGAAATCTACACAAGATATTATTCTTTTCATAACAGAAATATTGAATGACACACAAGATAATGGATGGAAGCTCACGCATTATGTCAAGTCCATAAATCAGTTTAAATTAAAGCCGTAAAAGTTAACAGGTGACAAAAAGACATTTTATTAAAAGTAGTTTCGACCGTTTAGAATCCATTATTAATATCGCGTTTCGCTATATTAAAAAAAAACAACAGAAGCGAGCGGAATGCATTTTCATAAAAGTAGAAAAACGTTACAAAATAATTCGGCGAATAGATATTTATTTTTCTGCCATCGCGATTTTCTTATTGCGCGCCACGCACAATCCCATCCATATATTCCGCTGTAGGGATTTAATTAAATCACGTAACGGCAGCGGTAACACAAAGAAATAAAATTTTATTCCGAATATGGCTTTCGCCGGGAGAACATTGCCGGTAAAAATCCTTTGTTGGATATCTGTGCCCGCCCGGTGTAATAATAACCGCGCCTCGCGGTCCAATTAATCTCGCTGTTTTTCAGCGGGAAGAACTGTTCGTATAACGTAAAGCACGATAACGATGATTAGGTATGCCGCGAATGGGCAGCTGTAACACAACAAACTTCAAAAAGTTACCCCGCGGTCGGAAAAGTTGTTCGGATGCAGGTTAGCGAAAACTATATCGTCAGACCGAGAGAGACAGAGGGGGGGAAGGGGGGGGAGAAATATCGTTGTTCTTATACGCAAGCTGACTTTTATTATACTTACTTAATTTTACCGCGACATAAAATTTTATCCAACATCTCGCCGGGACCTTACCCGATCGTAGAAAGTTCGCACTCGCGCGATACGTTATTTTAATAAAGACAAAAGGCGATACAAAGGGAGAATACATAGGTTCTCCTCTCCCCTGACGTATCGCGTTTTTAGGTCAGATGAAAAACGCTCGAACCTTGACACGAATTCGCATCCTCTGAAAACTCGCTTTTATTCCGCAGGCGAGATAAAAGTCACATCGTGAAACTTATCTTCATTGCGTGGTAGTTATGCAAGTTGCATAAGTACACTCGACTTTAGCAAGCGGTATTCTCGTTTCAATTTCGCTTTAATTTCAGTAATACCTTTTCTTTTATATATATATATGTATATATACATGCGCGCGCGCGTGTGTATGTGAGTATTCGCGAGTTTTACTCCTAAATAAAAAAGTTTTTCGGGACTCTCATAATCTTCTCTTAAACGAAAATAACAACGCCATTAAGCTGCTGTACTAGTATTAAGCTACACCAGTCGGGTGGAGAACGGGGATAATTAAAAGCCCGCACATAATTCGCGGACGGGAGTTGCCAGTCGCGCGCACTTCGCGCGCTGGGAAATTTGTTCCGCGGGACGTGCTCAATCGGGAATACGAGTTTTCAAGAACAATTCAACAGAACGCGTACGTTTCAGTCCGAAACAGACGCGTGTTGCACGCGCGCACATGCAAATTTGCAGACGAGAGCAAGGGAGAGCGGGGAGGCTGCAGAGACAGAGACAGAGACAGAGAGGGGGGGGGAAGGGGAGGGAGGGAGATGTAAAAGCGTCGTAACAATTATCGGGAAGCATCACGCGCGCGGGCGCGTACTTCGGGTTTGCACTCAGACGTAAAAGCTTAACAATGCATATCGCCGTGTTACAGCAACGCCGGGCCGCTTTATCATGTAAATGAACCGTCAACCACGAAGAATGACGATAAATCCCAAAGACGAGTGATATAGAGCGTTATAAATGCTCGGCGGTGCCAGCCGCCGCCGTATTGCTGCAAACGCCGGCGATTAATAAATAAACGTAATTTTGCGATTTTCGTCGTGCGCACCGTATTTGCGCGAGATATCGACATTTCGAAATTGAAATTAACAGCGTCGTTCCCGATTCACGTGCGCGCATAAGCAAACATATTTTATATCATAGACATACAGTATTATCTTCCTTTTAACTCCAGGTTGCAGGGTGACATTAATTACGTTGCTTTTAAAACGACGATTTAATGTCGGGCGTTCTAAAAAAAACGTTATGTAAAAGAGATTAACATGAAGGGACGTGCGCAAGGTAACTCGCTACCGGCGTATGAAATGTTTTAAACATCATTATATCAGTGATGGTAGATTTTTTTAATTGCAGTACAGTTCAAAAATGTTAAATTGAACAAATTAAAAATGACAATCGCGTTGTTATTATTAAACTAACTTGATTATACAATAACGTCGAGTATTAATAATATTTTAATTGTGAGAGATTGGACGGATCTTGTCGCAAAACTAACGGCTGGAGGACGCGGAAAGCGAAGAAAACTTTATTATTCATTTAATTTCGAGCGCACTTTACTCTAACGGAGTTTTAATTTCACGTTTACTTACCAAGGAATTTAATATCATAAATTACGAAGTCGTAATAAATAATGACCTCGCTCAAAATTCTTCCGTAAGAATTTTCATCTTGGATTTAAATAGCCTGGCCTTCGCGTTTCGTAGTATTGTGGCGAGTTTACCCCGTATAAAGTAGCGCGATATCAATGAAAACACGAGACGGGGATGCAGTTGATAACAAGTTTACGATCGCCGTGCCGTTCCACGGTACTCCTCCTTCGCGTAAAGCTGGGATTACGGGAGATATCGCGCCCTGTCGTGCGCAATAACTAAATAGCGTCTAAGCTGCCGATTTTTCCCCGAGAAACCGACGAAATCGACTCGGTCGGCGAATCGATATGCGCGTATAATACAATTGCTCACGCGATCTCTCCCTCTCTCTCTCCCTTTCTCTTTCGTCGATTCAATTAAAATACACTTTAACCGCGGCGCAGCGATCCCGGGTACTTGCGTTATTTTTCCGCGAGAGGAAAAAGGAGTTTTCCCGAGCGTCGATCGAATCCCACCCACTGACGGGTTGATTTCCGGCAAGGGAGGGACAGGAGGGTGAAAGAGGGGAAAGAGTACAAGGGTGAAAGCCGACGGCAAAAAGGTCGGCCGTCAAAAGCCAGAGTTGCATCCCCTTTAAGCCTATGGAACAACGTGTGTGTGCGTGTGTCAGTTACGCACATATCGTGTATATGTATGCATGTATTTTGTATACATGCGCACACGCGCATGTACGCGTTCCCAAGAGCTTATAATAAGAACGCGAACGACGGAATCGTATTCCGGGGCGACCTGTACACTTTACCGGCGCGACGCCGCCTGATTAGATAGCACGGATAATCGTAGCGACACGGTAAAACCTCGTGGACTTTTAACGCCAAATTAACTCGGGCGCGACCCGTTCGCACACGCACGTTACACGGACTGCTCTTTGCAGTCCGCGTGACGGTTGTGCCAGAGCGAGGCACGAGTGAAACTTTCGGTCCAAAAAACCTAAAGACGATGGGTCTCGTTTTACTTTCGCATTTATGTAATAGTAAGGAAACTTCCAGCTTCCAACTCATATTACTTCATACTCCGGAGTCCCCAGCATCCGACGCAGATGTTTGTGAAGATTTTAATTTGAAAAAAAAAGCATTTCTAGGAAAAAAAATGTAATGGAATACGCGAAAGAATTATTATAAATCCGAGGAAAATATTTTTATTTTCAGCGGTCCCCTGTATTGTGCGCCTCCGCAATACTTTTGCTTCGAGTCATTCGTATCTCTCCATAATAATTTTTATAACTGTAATGACGGACGCCACTAGGGACGCGACGGCACACGTGCGTTACTCCGAAAATAATGAAAAACGGGTCGTACAAAGTTTCGTAATTAAATATGTCGGGCTCGGTTAAAAGGTATTAGTTTTGCTGTAAATGTTTGATGCACGTTTCGTAATTACGGCGTTGTTCTTTGATGCAGTTTGCAGGCGACTGCAGTCTCGTATGCAATCTCACGTCGGCGATTGGCCTTTGTAACGCAACGTAACGAGGCGTAATGCAGCGCACGAAAACGTAATCAACGCGGGACAAACATCGTAATGCCCATGTAACTCCGACGTACAATTTAAATCAACGGGGAACAACCCCGGCGTCTACTTGCTTGATAATGAACTAACTGGCGCGCGTTCTATGCCCGATTAGTTATTATCGATACGTAACAGTCGCATACGCGATATGCAGCGCGCACTTTGTGACGACGGAGTATCTCAACATTGTAATCATGCTTGTCGAAAGCAATTATTCAATACGATTACGTTTGGTTAATTATTTGAACGGTAATAATCCCGCGTAAGCCATTAGAATTATGTCAACCACTACGTGAGCATAATAATTTATTATTTGCATCGTGATAATAATGCGGAAGAATTAAACTATTGCTCGTTAATCCATTCAGTTTGGCGATGGCGCAAATTTTATATGATTCTCTACTCTACGTTAATTTAATTCAATTTCAATTTAATTTATGTAAATATATGTATATGTCCTTAATTCAGAAATGTATTATAAATGTTACATTTCTATAATTATTGTCATCTTATGTATACAGTAAAATTATAAAGATACCGTATTGATATCAACTTCCAATTGTATATAATTCATATAAAATATTATAGTTGTCGCATACCTTTTATAATATAATATTATCTTGTCATATTCACATATTAGTACATTTAAATGAGCAAAATTTATGTGTGTGTAACGAAAAAACAAAACAGTCTTGTCACGCAAGACTTTCCCGACTGGGCGCAATTTATTATTTACTAAATTCGCTCGCCCCTCCCGCACGTGTTACTTTTTCTATCAAACGTTGTCCTTTTCAAAAACATGAAAATGTAATGAGAATTATCACGCGCAAAATGTCGCTCAATTTCCAACGTAGATTACGTACGCCCGTCACAACCGCAATGTTATCGATGCAGCATCGACGCGATAGCTATAATTAATTACTCTCGTGGTTCACCATAGCTTGGTTCGCGTGCTAAATAATCCAAATATTACAGCGCTTTACAACAGACGTGCTGTTTAGCCTATTCGACCGGCCGTACACGTTTTACGTCGCGTTTGTCACTCACATTTCATATTTCACGTGCTTGTCCTATGCAACACCTATCCCCAACATAGTCCCCCCACGTATCGGCCCCGAACCTCTATCAAAGGGATTTCGAAAATATAAATCGCGCCCGCAAACAACTGTCAGACTGCGAGATAGATTACTTTCTTTTCTGCAAAATGTATATGTCGCGCCCTGAAAGCGAGATTGCGTCAACTAGAGAAAAGCGAGGCTTTTCAGGACAGGGTTTTAAAAATTTTAAATTTGCTACTTTCTGTTATTGGTCTCTCACATAGCTCGAATCCTTTCTATTATAAAGAATTGTACCTGCATTCCTCTGTTGCATAATCGCTATAATTTTTTTTATCGTTACGCTATTTGTGAAAAGAAGTGTAAGCCACGCATGTAAAATAAAATTGTGGCATTTTTCCAGGCCATAAACCGAATGGAAAGCATTTGTACGCGCGCAAAAATATAAAATCGATTCTTCTTTTTTTGCCATGACAGTTTTCTTCCGGGGACGCGATTTATATGCGCGAGCCATGATATTTATTTTCGCTGGTAAATTACGATAAGCGGCACTCGAGCCACGATAAGCCTTCCATCGTCGCGAATATATTGATTGACATCGACGTGAGTTTGTAATAAATAAATCGCGCCGGATGATTTATAGCTATCAGATCCGGAAAGTCGATGTGAGAAATCGCGCACGTGTGTATATTGACTGTTAGAAATTATGCAATGATTACAGATGGTGAATTCGACGATGTATTAGTAATTGTTGCAAATCGATACAATAATTAATATTGCATTATAATTAGTAACATTTATAATTAGTAAATATTATGTTAGTGACATATAATCTTCTCGTGTTTGCTTCGATACACATTGGCTTTTACCCGGTACCAGTTTATTATTTAAACATGATATATTTAAAAGAATCGTGAAAGAGTATCGTTCTTATATATTTAAGTAATAAATGTGTATTATATACATTTAGTAGTAAATGTTACAAAATTGGAGATATTTGTTAAAGCCGTTTAAATTAAACAACGTTTCAAAGGAAGATTAATTAATAATTAAATTCTATTTAAACTGTCTGTATTGCGTTAATCTCATAGGTTTCCCCGATATCGAAAGCTATTTTATGCCATTATCATTGGGCGCAGAAGGCATTAACTACGGTTATTCCTGACAGTGGCGTTTCACCCTCCGAAAATGTCCATAGCAATTGTTCGGCATCGTGTTTGCCTCTGCATTCGTCGTCCCGTCACGAAAGCCCAGAGACCCAGAACATTTCGTGCACCGTATATAACTACCCTCTACTACGAGTCGCCGCTCTGGCCCAACCCCTCGGTAATCCAGCTGGAAACACATGGCGTCATCGCGTACGACCGCCTGGCATATGCAACGAAATGCCTTGCGTTCGAATGAGAGCAAAAATCATCAAACCAATCCCGCAAGCCCCGAAGTGTATGCACGTATATAACGGTATATGTACAGATATATATCTATTATATCGCTCCATATCAAGTGGATTTCGAGAATGTTAGTTTCGCGAAATGCTTTTATAAAATAAGTGTCTTGTGATATGATGTATGACGTTACATTACGCCAAAATGGCACAATCCATTTATAAGATTACGCTGCAATTTTTTATCAAGCGTTAAACACAAAAGTATTGATCAGTTATCGATCTCAAATATTCACGAACGATTATGACAGACACTTAATATCGTTTAATTATCCTACAGACGAATGGCAATTATTAAGTTATAAACGTCGAAGTTGAGAGAACATCGAGGGACGCTACGAGCGAAAGGAAATCGAACATGGGGAGTCCATTCGCGCAAGTTTTTAAGGTTTTCGTTCGAAGCCAGCTTTCCCGTCGAGCTCGTTAGGTGCCCTGACCCTTCACGCTCGTGGATTAGATGGCCATCGTGATTAGAAGCTCCCTTTTGCAGCCCTTCTGTGGGTCGCTGCGTTTTAGGAGCTGTGCCCATAACGCTTCGTCAGCGTTGTAAACACAAGAGTTCCTTCTGCCGGATGTACTTTCCGTGATGACTTGCGAAGGACAGCTCAGACAACTCGCAATTCGAAATTTATTATCGCACGTAATCACAAATTTTCCAGACAACGTGTTATTCACAGGATTTCCTCCGCGTAAAACGTAATGCGATCCTGTTTTTCTTTTTTAATTGGACTATCCTACATTTAGAATTGTACTCTGCTCCGATTTGCAAACATATTGTGTTTGTATCCACTCGCATGTTTAATTGTGCGACTCTCTTTCAATCATAAAATATTTCTATGTACACTAAGTTCATTATAGAACGAATAAAGCGAATTATCGAGCACGTTTCGGTTAGTTAGAATAATGTCTCCGTGTCTCCTGCGGCGGAAGTTGAAATAAACATAAATATATCTCGGGAATAATATTCGAAATGTCAAACATAATTTTAAATCGCAATTTCATTTTAGTCAACAAGGCAATTTTACCGTTTCCTTTATTCGTGGTTATTAATAAAGTTGTCTCATAATGCTGTTAGGTAATCTTATCAGCTCGGTTCTATTTTTACCGAGGCAAATAGCGATGTTGTAAACTACATGTCGCGCGGCCCAACGTATGAGCGAAAAGTTTCAACTCGGCGATCTCTTCTCTCGCGCCATCCTTCCACCGGATTTCGATCGCGATCGCGTCGAGACTAAGAGTAATGAAATTTTTTCAAGTTTCCTTTGATTTGTCCCTCCGCCGATGTGAGTTTTAACGGATGCGAAAATGAGATCTTCGTCTTTGAACTTTCTGTGCCAGGAAATTTCAAGAAAGGTGCTCTCACGCGTATTATCCATCCGCACTCAATCCTCCCCCTTCGCCGCCCCCTGCCCCTCGCGCCGTCACTCCTTCGCCCCATTCGCGCTCTCTCCTCTCAATTTAATCGAAGAGAAGTGGAGAGATGCCCCCAAAGACGGCGTATCGACGAATCCTTCCTGGATGCTTTCAAATATCTTCTTAAAGCAATCGCCCACGAAATTGAACCTGCAGTCTAATGTAAGACGCGAAATCAATATTATCATTCCGGCGATAATACTCCTCTTACGTTCGTTTGACGTTTCTGTCGTTTGTTTGTCGTTCCGCTTTTTGTTCTATCATGTCAGACGTTTAATATATCGATAGATCGAGGGGGGGGGACTTTATTTCATATTCGGAATCGAGTTCGAAATTTATGTCGATGAAACTGACGATCCTGAATATCTTATATTTCATAATTCGTACCGAAGGAGTATTGTATAATGTAAGAAGATAACTATCGGCGCTGACTATTAGCTCTGAGTAATTCCAAGAGCAAACACAATTATATAACATGCAAATACACGAGGTTAAGTAATCTAATATCTACAGTTCACTTCCGTTAAATTCTTAATTATAATTCTTGCTAGTAACAACAGCTCTGGTCTGAATACACTTTTATTATTCGTTATCCGTTTAATTTATTTAGATTTCATTTAAATAAAATTCTAATCTCTTTACCGTTAAATAATCAAGTAGGATCCAATAAAGCTTCCCCAACCCTCCAATCGCCGGGGTCTTTAAAATAAACATCATTTCCAAGTTAAGGTTTCTTTCCTTACATTATAAACCCGAAACCCTAATTAATTAAGCGAAGAAAATATTTGAGTTCCCGATAAAAAGATATAAATTGATTTTTTTTATGTCGGGGTCTCTCAAGACCTATGCGTCGGCTCGCGTTACGAAAAATAGCGCGACGACCGAGAGGTTACAGACAAATCAAATTCGAGTTCGCGAAAGTACGTTGTAACGCTCGCATATGCAAGTGTACAGAGATGAGGAAGGTCCGCAAGAAGCAATTTCAATCGAATATTCAATGCGCGTCTGAAAATACGGATTCAATGTCGAAATAGCTGATATGCAGAGACAGACATCAATGCCACGTAAAACCGACTGCCGGCGAATATTCATTGCTGTTAGGCACTGAACACAAAAGGCATGTATCCGCTCCAAGATTAACCGTAGAAATTCGAGAAAATGTAAACGTGCGTGCGTTCACTGAAAAAATAAAAGAAAGCACAGGAAACTTCTCGATACGTGGACTATTGTAAAAATTAATTCAGCGATCCGTTGAAACAAAAAAATGCTATTAAGAATCTATTTTCGATACACGTATGTAAAACAATACGTATGTCAGAGTTAAAAATAAATCATTGATTACCTCTAGCTATTAATGGATTGATTTAAACGTTGACACGCTAGAATTGTCTGACTCTAGTTTCTAATTCTGTTGGACAACTTGATAAATAGACTAACATGTCGCACCTTTAAACGATGAATAATGTTTCGACATCGTTTTAATTTATCGACCTAATATATTTATGAACATAATTTATTTTTATGATCGATATCTATTTTACACACTCTGACAATAGGCTCGACCTTTGCAAATACTTTCTTATCAAACAAAGTTGTAGTGCTGCGATTCCTACAGTCGGTTATAAGTTTCATCGTCAATGAATACTTTTAACTTGTATTTTGTTCTCCTCCCGTTTATTAATTTTTCATCTCGACTTTATCTTCCTTTTTCGGATTAAATTATTATTGCTGAAGATGAAGACTAAATACAGTCGAACCGTTCAATTAGCACATATGACTCTTAATGTTTTTAACATAGGATTATAAATAGATTTCGTCGTGAATCGATACCCTTAAGTGACTCGTATTTTACCTTCTTGCATAGCTTAGTTAATAACGAGCGTTGACTTTTCTATTAAGTTAAAAATAAATCTGGAGAAAGAGTCATAGTCGCCAGTAATGATTAAAAATTAAAACGGTGAGCTTTATGGTCAAGCCAACTGGCAAATAGTTGATTTAGTTAATTTGCCAGTTGGGTTGACAGTAAGCTCACTGATTTAATAATGAAAAATGTGCAAGATACGACAATCGCGCGACTCGTCCGCATACCGAACGGGACTGGAACTGCCCGGCGGCGGCAGTTGTACATCCGCCTGCTTCAGACTTTTGTATTGACCAAACAAGATTCGGTATCGGCCGAGGTGCGCTTACGAAGGCGAGAAAGTGCTCGGTTTCGAAGAAATCAGGAGTCGGCTACGTGACGCGCGCGAAATACGGGCGCGCGTGTATGTGCATGCAGTTCTTTCTGAATATTTATAACGTCGGACTCGGGGGCTGCCGTGACGGCGGTCTCGGGCGAGGCGGAAGGACGGAATATCATTTGAAGAAGTGAGGAACGGCCGGCGCGCTTATTCATCGCCGTAATTGAAACGCCTCTCGAATAAAATCCGTTCGCGAAACAAGCGGGAAACCATTTTAACCCGCGTCGTTTCCATCGCGAAAATACGTATCAGGATTATCTAATATTAAAGAGGTGGCGAGGGTAGGAGCAGGGTCTCGGAGATAGGCAAAAAAAAACCTCTCGCGCCCGCACGTCGGCATCGTGTACTTCCATTACGAGAGACTAGAGAAACGTATGTTAGAATCCCTCAAGAAAATAAAATGCTCGCGCAGAGTCCTCGTGCAAAATGAGAATGTAATCCTAACATGAAGCCATTATTATTAAAAGGTCGGGAAAATTGCAGCGTACCACCTCGCTGCAGTATTTTTCACTGTCGCGCGTCAATTAGAATTATAAAATAAAAATGTACAATAAAATATCAGAGATTTTTAAAAGTTATACAAAAAAAAGTGCACATGTGTGCGCTTGCGGGCGTTACAAATGTTTTTTTTTTTTAAAGGCGCACAATATCGGGGGGTTTTTTTACGCGCATATTGATGAAAAACGCAAATTCTAAAAGCAGAATTCTTTAATTGAACACATACATTCATTTATAATAAACAAATCTATATTTCATCAAATTCGTGACAGGAATAACGTATAGGCGCATAGAAAACCGCGGCAGCGTATTTATATTACCGTAGCGATTTTTAAAATAATCTTCCTCGCGCTCTCGCGCGCGCGCGACGAAAGGTCGCGCACGACGAATAAACAATAAATTTAATTAGTTGCCGGATAAAAGCAATCATTAGCGCAACTTTAACGAACTGCGACCGTTCAGGTCAATCAAACTGTTAGGAGGGAGCCGTGCGTGTGTCCGCGCAGATTGGCTAAATCGAAAATTCATAAAAACGATACACGTGCCCGTGGATAACCCATCTTGACCTCGATATAACGAGCATTTCGAATTGTTCGTAATTCGCCGTCGGAATATCCAATCGCGCAGGATTCCCGCCGTGTAGGCAGATATCGAATATCGAGATTCAATATCTTAAGAACGACCCCGGCCGAAGGGAAATAACACGAATGCTGGATACTTCCTCACGAGTAACAGTTTATCCCCCCCCCCCCTCGACTTCCGTTCTCGTCGCACACGGTGCTTTTCATGGCTGAGAAAGACAGGCTTTTGAAAAATTCTCGACGTTAAAAATGACCGAAAGATAGGCGCGGTGGAAAACTGTAGGCTTTTAAATAATTTTTATACTAGCAACGTTTCACATACGCGAAAGCGTGCGGCGTTGCTCACCGAATTAGCTTCCTCGGTGTATCATGTAAATTCAGTTTAGACATACGATCTCATTTTACCTTCCGGCACGAAATCTAGTTAAAAAGGACTAATATACCTGTACGTTGTGTCTTTGGACTTTTAAATGATCGAATTGAAACAATGCGATTATCTCGTAGTTTGATAAATGCGATATTTTCGGATTTTCCTATTAGAGCGCGATCGATAAGGATTAATTAATTTATCAGCGTCGATAGCGCGGTGTACGTTTTAATTTAACTTGGATTATCGCGAAACATGTTCTGTGTCACGGTATCGGTAAAAAATAAATTAAACCAGCTCTACTTAATTTTATTATATTATGAAATATTTTCGCACTGGATATGATAAGAGAGAGCTTGTCAGTTTCCGCGATTATTTTATTTAAAAAAAAACGGACACCTGACCCTTCTGAACTGCTACACACTCTTCTTTTTTTTTACAAAAAAAAAGGATATCGTCTCTTCCGTCCCACATTCCTTCTGGAAGGCAAATTAATTAATATCCTTAGCTTGTGAGAAATGTTATCCTAAAGGCACTTGAAATGCTCCGGTAATGTCGGTTGCACGAATAAACGCTAAGAGACCGAAAAGCAAATATTCTCACGATCTTCCAGCTCGGATACATATATATTCCTTAGCTCGCACAGGCACTCCTGTCCGCGAGTGTCCCCATTAATATTCGGCGCTTTCATATTTCACTCAGCGAGATCTAAGCCAGCCAAAATGTGCCCGATGCAGAAACTCCGGGAGATACACGTAACTCTCAAGCATGATATTTACGAATCTCTTAGCGATCACCGACTGTAACGAATCTCTTTCTCTTCCCCCCCCCCTTCTCTCTTCTCTCCCCCTTTCTCTCTTGTACTTACGTAACGTGCAACAACAACAACAATGTGTAAAAAGCATGGAGCTTTACGAAAACAATCGACGGTTTGTAAGTTTCAAACGCTTTTCAAAACATTGATTCATATCTATTTTTCATCGTAAACCGAAATTAAATTGCTATTTCCTATTTCTCATTAATTGTAACAATTAATATTACAATAATGTACTTAGACGCACGTGTGAGTAAGAGAAAAGGTTAAATTGTGAAACATAGCAATTGTCTAATACCACGGTTTGACAAGGCAATCAATTAGTCAAATAAGAAAAATACGAGGATTTAGCAAGCGTTTTCCCGCTAAATATTAAAAAGTGTACATTAATCATCTGCGGCACTTGACCGCTCAATTAAGAATTGACAGCTACGAGGCCAACCCTCCTGCAAAACGTCCCATGTTTTCCTTTCCAATAAAAATAGTAGTTCGAGCGTGGGACAAGAACGACTGAAAGAACTGCGAGAGCATGTCCCGTCCTCTCCTGTCCGACAGGCACGAAGAAAGGACACGGAAAGAAAAGCAATCATCAGTTTGTTATATAGGTTCGCTCAAACGTCCTTTTCGTTGGGAAAGTTGTTCCCGGGACGCAGATTGCTTTCAGCCGGCCGTCGGAATTTTTTATGCACACGCTGTAATTACTCGTGCGTTATTCTCGGTTCAGTCTGTCTTCATTGGTATGAGTTGTCAAAAATTGAAGCTCGTTCATTCAGTTTCAATTTCGGGTCGGTTCCGAACGCAAAGGATAATCGTCGAGACTTTTCAGGCGACACATACGCAACAGAAAGAACACAACGGATTTGCAAAAAGATTCCTAATCTATTTAACCGTCTCTTTTTGCCAGAAAATCCTGAACGAGAGAACGGGAACTCCATCAATATCGAAGTTCTGAAAATAAAGTGTTAACGCTTCGTTTTGGGACACGCTGTATACGCGAAAATTGCATCGAAATTCGATGAGCGGCCGGCGTCGAAAATCACCGCGTGCGCCGAAAAATTCGACAAGCGCGCGCGCGATGTCGAGGGAAAGAACGAGGCGGAGAAAAGGAAAAGGAGGTGCCTTTGGATTTTTTTAATCCCAAAAGCGAGCCGCCGCCAGGCCGCCCGGGACGGGCGACGGAAAGTTAAATCGCGGTAACTTTTTAATTGAAATCGAAAAAGTTCACGTTGAACTGAACTGAACTGAAAAGACGCCGGCGAAGAAATAAATGTCCCGTTGCGTCGCGCGCGCCCGACTCAGTCTCTTTCTATGCCGTCTTTCTCGTTAAATCTTATAAAATCCGAGCGGGAGTTACTCGAACGATAATAATACGGCCGGACTTTAATATACAGCCTCTTCTCTCCCGCCCGCCCCTTCGCGATTTCCCGTTCGGCTTCCTTCCATGGGCGCCGCGACGCTTATTGGGGATATTCAATCTTAATCTTGATCGATGTTCGACGCTTCCTCCCATAATCGATCATTTGACGGATATAATAACGAAACCTCTCACGCTCTCCACTTTCCAAGATTTCTGTTAAAGCCGGCAAATTTTTTTTTCCCCCGGCTCGGAGTGAGAACGTTAAAATGTTTTTTCAGCGTCGCCGATTCCATGCGAAAGCCGTGGCTTTCGAGAACAAAGGAGGACGGAGATAGAATCGTCCGCGAGGAGAGAAGTACGATAAGAAAATTGCACGAAGGAAGGAGAAAACTGGCGTAGGAGTCGCGCCATTGAAGGAAACTGAGGCGGAAGAGATAAAGCTGACGAAACAAAGCGACTGGGCCGGCCCTAATTGTGTGATTTTTCAAATTTTTCTCAAAGAAACATTACGGCAATATGAATTATTCGATTCCCTCCCTGCGAGCGCGATCGAGGATCCTGAGACACTTTCAGGTAAAAATGATATTCGGTGTTATTTCGATAAATGCAATTCTCCTGGCGAGCGAAAAGAGAAGGAGGATTGAAAAATGGACTCTTAGAGTAATTGATTCCCCGGTTACATTTGGAAAATTAGGTATTTCTGTCCATTCCACTGGCGAGCCCGATGTTTCATTAATTAAATTGTGTCGGCGATTTTTATTTTTAACAGCAAAATGTGCAAAAACATGTTCGAAAACAAGTTGCACTGCGAATAATATTTAAAAAAAATAATCCACCCGTAATAGAATTCCAATTAATGAAATATCACGCGTGGCAGTGATATTTCACTTACTATTTTTAGAACAAAATATTTCTCGAATTAACAGACACGAAGATTAAAGATAAATCGATAACGGTTTACCTCGGGAAAAAAATTACCGCGAGAATTACGCGAATTTAACACCGAAGAAAAAGAAGAATAAACGTCACGGCAGATTTTATTTGCAAGCGAAGATTTATATTATTTCGCAAATATTGACACTGTTATACTCTACTATAAAATATTACTGTTCGCTCAAGTATTAATCTTACGAAATTATTGTTGAACGAATATTGGGTCGACCGTACTGCGTCTCTCGCTTCGCCTGTTCTTTGTACTTCTTATTGAAGCAATAAAAGAATGGTTATGTCTTATGGATCTTAAATGTGTGTGGGTGTGTCTATGTACACGCGTGTGCGTGTGTACCGTGTCCTGTGTGGATGCTGGCGAGAGGAGAAAAGATTCCTGCAGACTGGTAAAAATGCAATTACCGGACTCGGATCGCGCTGCCGATCAGGTCTCTTGTCTTCCCGGAGAATTTATGATTTCGAAAGCTCGCCCCCGGGAAAATAGGAGAAATATTTTGTTTACTCGAATACACTGCCTGCCGTACGAAAATGGCTTTCCGTTCAATCATTTTCGACGGCAACTGTGTAATTTTATTGAAAATTTCATCGTCCGCGCAGTTAATAACGCAAAACATTTTCAAACGCACAGTCATTTACGTAGGTCGGATGTGCGTTTGTACAATGCTTCGGCTTTGCGCAAATTATGCAAAACATCACATGGCGATTATTATTGGCAGCGTTAATTACAACGAGAAGGAAAGAGTTAAACACACAACATTAAATATTCAATAGCTAGACAGGTTTTCAATCTCGCAGTAATTAAATAATAACTTTAATAAGGTGGCTCCTGCACAAAGGAACGGATAGTATGGGTGCTTTAGCGGGGTCCCTTTTATTTTTACATTAATGATCTCTTTCACAAAAAATATCACTTAATGCATTATTGAGCAAATGCTTTGATATGCTGAGTTAACTGTGTGTTGTTTAAAACAAATAAAAATAATAAGGATAAATAGGCTCCAAAGGATAAACACAAAATTCGTATTAAGAATTAAAATAATAGAAAAGAAAGACACTAGACAACTATTTAATATGTATACTTTGAATCTTATATTTATTATTTATCACCTTCTATCCGGTGACGACTCCCATTGCCCCCAGTGTCTTTCTTTTCTATTAATTTAATTATTAATATCAGTTTTGTATTGAAGACAAATGTTTAAAAATAAGTGACGTTGTCTTAAAGAACTCTCAGATTTTCGCAAAACATCATATTTTTTAACTTTACTAACAAATACTTGCTTGTGGAGGTCGGTGACCTCATATATTTAATAGCGCATTTGAATCCTTATAACATTTATTATGTTTACCTCGTTTTTTTATCGTTAAGATCTAGCTTTTCTATGAAATAATCCATAAAGTGCTTGGGCCCAGAATCTTTGTGCAAACAGTACAATTTTCAACATTTTTTTCTTTCTTTTATTTCATCGGTGAGCGGGTAAAAATTTCGCGTATCGCCAGATAAAACTTGCAACTACAATATACTCCAAATTCAATTTTTCTACTTTCCGTCTGTCTATGCAGGAGCCAACTTAATAGTTGAAAGGACAAACATTAAGATATCAAAGGTAAATTGGTTACACCGAGATGCTCGGATAAAGTTAGAGCGAAATGCGATTTAAAGCTCGGTTCTCTTTTCATCGAGCGCGAAAAAATGCACTTCTGACGAGCGGTGATTCAAGGTTAAGCGCGGCTCTTTGTTTCAATTTGCTCGGGTCAAAAAATTGCATCTATACACAGCCACGTAAATAACTTAATGGAGAAAAGGGGTAATCTGTATGAAAATAAAATTGTGTTTCCGCCCAAGAAGCATCGCGTTCGGTGGGGAGGGGGTTGCTGTGAAGCGCGCGTCGACGAAACAAGATTGAAAAATAAATGAAATCGGCGTCGGCGCGCGAGTCGATGAAAAATCACGGGGATAAAAACGCGCGAGAGAAACGGTTCTGTCGGACGTAATCAGGCCGAGGAGTATCCACGATCTTTCGCGCGCCGCGCGTTCGAAAGTGCACGCGTCAGTTTGTATCGAGAGTTAAGCCCGTATCAGACTATACGGACTGAGATTCAGATTATAGCCTCTCTCCTCCTCCTCCTCCTCCTCCCCCCTCGGTTATGCATACGCTTCTTTGTGTAGACTTCGGTGACTTTACGAGCGTCGTTAGAAATTCGTCCCGACGCGATTCCGCGTGTTGGAATAAGATTCTATTTACGAGAGAAAAACAGCGCCGAGACTCTCGCTCCCGTCGAAATCGATATATACGACCTTCCGACTGTAAGCTCGCGATCTTATTTTCACTTGTGCGCTTATACAGTATGAGATAGGGGACTACGATATCGAGAGTATTCGGAGTTTCTGCCGTTGACCGGAAATTCGATTTGCGAGTGAAAAAAAAAAGAGATAGCTATTTCTCACGTACGTACGTGAATGCATTTGTAGCTCTATAATACTAGTGTGAGGTCGTTTGTAAATTTTTCAATGCAAGTATATTTTATTCAACTGCGAAAAATATGTAATTTTTTACTCTCAAATCCCAATCAGCGTTTTTTTTTTAAACTCTTTATTACAGCTTGTTGCCTTCAGCGTGTTGCAAAACGAACCGAATAAACGCAATAAATCACAGCTTTTTAAAATAAAGTTTGATATTTTAAACATCCTTTTTTTTCAGTCGTCCTTTTTCGCGTAATATCATGCAAGGCGTATATAAAAAGTGTTACGTTAAACATAACTAAATATACCTCCGCAATAAGCAAAGCTCGCGAACGCTTATGTTATATCCCACGAGAATGAGTCACGATTAAAATAAAGTCATTGTCCCTGTAGACTTATACACGTCTGTCTCGCGCGAACGTCACATCTATTCAATTAGATAAAACATTGCGGAAACAAAAAAAAACATAAAAACAAAAAGCATAACATGTGTGCGCGCCCTAAAGTTTTTCAAGAGTAAAATACAAGCTGCAATATTTTTTTCAAAAATACTCTCCTAAAAACAGTTGCGGTTTGTGATTGCCAGGCCAGCCAGTTTGCGGTTCGTTCCGCAATAAAGAAGTCGTCTTTGCTGACTACGTCGAAGACATGTCACGTACACGCCTCGAACATGTAGAACGGATTCCCGGCGAGAGACGTCGACGAGCACGAATGTCAATGCCAAACATTTTACGTGTTCCATGTAGCGCGGTTCGATCCAAGACACGCGCGACATTTTACTAATTAAATTGCGTCGACAATTTCCACTGCGAACAGTGAGATTAAAACGATATCTCGTATCTGATTAAATCTACGGGGAGGAGGGGGGGGGGGAGTGGGCGAGGGAGAGGGAGGGGATCCTGTTTCCTCCAGGAACTCGGAAATTTAGTGAAACTTCCGTAGCACGACCCGGCAATCCTGATTAATCCTTTCACTTTACGTTGGTAATTTTGGAGCTTATCCTGAACTTCTTTAGCGCGGCAATACTCGATAGTTTACTAATCAGGGCTTTAATTTCATTTCCTAACGCCTGATTTCTTCCTCTTTAATTGACTGTCGGATAAAGTTATTCATGCGATAACTTTGTCCTCCCCCTTTCCAAATCCCCATCTCTTTCTCACTTTATGTTTTTATAGCGTTATTAGTACAGCTAAAAAGAACAGTTATAAAATATTAGAGAAAAGTCCATTATTACGTGGTAGGATTCTAATATGAGATAGTAGGTTTTTTCAACGTCCACATTCAATCACAAATTTCTTTCGCAACGAATACACGATCTAGCAATTAATTTGCCACCAAACAGATTTCACTCCAAGGGCAATAAATTCACGGTGAAACCAACTCTGATGACGCTTATTACTTTGGGAAAAACTCCGCTATCTCATATTAGGAGACCATCTCATAATAGGGAACTGTGTATACATGATAAAATAGTTAAAAGAGGACTGATCAAGCCCGGAAGAACCGGCTGAAGAGGGGGGGGAAGGAAAAATAAATAAAGTTCAAATTGCGTAAAGAATCACGGCATTATTGTACTATATATACCTTCACCCCGCGAAACGCGTCTGGTGTTTTCGAGCACGAAAAGTCTGTTACTTATATGAGCGGAAACTTCCGGCGGATGAATCTTCTGAGTGGAACTGCATACTTGGGGAGAAGTACATCAGCGGCTGTCGAAGATTCCCAGGAGACCCAGGAGATCGAAGATTGATCGAGTAGAAACTCTTTTATCATATCGACGTTCTCCTCACCGCGAGAAAGTCTCAATGGGCAAGTGTGTTTGCATGAAGTAACGTCATCGTCGCTCCCCGCGTTTGCCACTCTTGAGCCAGTTTGACTTGGGGAGGGGGGGGGGATATATCCGTATAATTTTCCCGAAAATAGAAACTTTCGTTCGCCTCGACTTTGGAGACCGCTGGATCCCGCGCGCAGAAGTAAACGCGAATTATTTATCGCGGACGATTGAAAAAATAAGAGGACGCGGGAAATCTAGGCGGAGATATAATTCGCTCGAAGTTCTCCGAATGGTGATGCAATCCTGCCCTCTCATTAATCGCACGTAAACATTTTCGGAGCACGAAAATTCATCTCGCTCTGACAATTAGATAAGGGGGATTTGTGATTCGAGAGTCGGATGTCGTTCGCCCGGCAAGATAGCGACGGTTGTCTACCTTCTCTTTCTTTCTCTCTCTCTCTCTCTCTGTCCCTTTCTCTTTCTCCCACCTTTCCTCTCCCTCTCTCTCTCTCTCTCTCTCTCTCTCTCTCTCTCTCTCTCTCTGTTTCTCATCACTTGACTTTGCCGGCTAACGTATGCACACGATATCGTGCGTATCGCGATACATGTGTGCGATACACACACGACTGGCCTAACAAGAACCGTATTTACGAAGCCGGTATGGCCGCATGCGAGAACGCCTCGTGTAACTAATCACGTATCCCGTGCTATTGCTAAGAAACGCGCTCAAGAAACAGCCCTTTGAAAGCAGTGGTTCGCAACGCCGAGCAAGTCAGGTCCCGCGAATATTAACACGTTTCTATAAAAAGTTACGAAATTTTCACGGCAAAATGTTTACGTATGTCGTATCATACGTAAAAAGAATTTTTTTCCCCCGTGACGTCTTACAAAACGTAGTGAGTCAACGTGGCGAGAAATGAGCGCGCCATTTTAATTGAACTAAGCAAATTTTTGTCAGCAGAAACGTCAGGGCAAAGCACGTAAAGGTACAAGTCATTGAAAATGAAGGACTTCTTGTAAATTAATGGAATACGTAATGGAGCGTTGTTCGTCGTTTATGTCCGACGTAACGCCATGTTGCGCACGAGTGATAAATGGGAATTATCCGTGTGTCTCTTATCCATCTCCGTATTCCCTTTTAACAAGCCAATTATATTGCGAATAGTTAAACTACAGAATGCATTCGCGGTTCATCTCGGATGCACTTTAACGCGAGTACATTCCGGTGACACACAGGTGGAACCGTACGCTTGCATTGTGTTACGAGACAACTTCTCCCGAAGGTTCTCGAGATGCGCGAGCGAAGAAGCGCCAAGTACGCGAACCATAAGGAATCAGTATGCGATGAAATTGAGGAGAGTAAACAACGCGCCGAGTGTGCGCAGATGTTTAATCGTCAAACACGTAATTTAATTTCTCTCGAAAAACGTCTCTTCGCCGTAAATGTGCATTGTCGCGTCCCTTTCGAATCGCGCCGCCAAGGTTGTGCATACTTTAAGAAGCGTTCGAGAAACTCGATTCAGATCACAAATTACATCGAGAATACGAAAAGGATAACAAAAATAACAATTATTCTTAGCGTTTGTTCTGAAATATAAAAAAAAATGGGGAGAATTGACTAGGAGAGAACGTCCGTGGTGTATTAATCGCTCAAAATGGACGAATAAATCTCCGCGAAAATCTAGCGAAAAAAAAGATTAATAACGTTTACGAAAATACATTATATATAATAGAATAAAATGCCTGTTATTCTGTGAAATAATAACGCGCATTAATCAGACGAACAGGACGATGCGAGCCTTTGAAGGGGAGGTGCAAAACGAATTTGAATCTCGAGGTGATCGATTACACCGCTCGTTCACGTCGTGAAAAATCGCGCCACTATTCTCGGGTTAATAACTTTTCTAATGGAAAGTGATAAAGTACTATTTTAACGCGTTACGTGCATTCGACGGAGCAGGAAAGGCCATTAACGGTTTTTGTGTAAACCTATGACTAACATGATGAGCCAGCAAGATGCGTTATATAATCGTACAACGATGTAATATGCACGAGAGCGAGCGCGCGCGCGCGCGCGCGCGCGCGCTCGTCGGCTAATAAACAAGCATTAAATTTTCCAGCTAAAGGCTCCGAAATGAGCCACTCGATTCGCAACATAAAGCAAATTCAATACTGATGAGCAACGAAATTAACTTAAATTATTTCCACTGATAAAATATCGTAATAATACGACGGATTTGGAAGAAAATTCGCATGGTGATCATTTAAATTTCAAAATAAAAGGGAAATAAAATAAAATCGTATATATTAGATGTACCGACCAAAAACAACCGTCGCATATCGACGTCCATTCATCTTCGGTAAAAGCCATTTAGAAAATCACATGATAGATTAACAAATTATATATCAGTTTCAATTTACTTTTCTAAAAAATGCACAAGTTAATCCCTTTGCGATTCGTTGCGTGATGATAATTTCTAAATTTCTAGATTCCTACGGCACATCCCCGGTCAAGATCATTTTATTTCGCGAGAGGTATAAGAATAGATTTACACACCACTTGTGGGACGGTAAATGTGCTCGAACTTCGCTCTGGTAGTCGTTGACACTTTATACTGTCCGAGTTAATAAAAGGGAAATCGTAAAATGGCTTTTCTATCCGCCTACGCCCGAGAATAATAAAATTCCACTCGTCGTGAATCACACACGCGGCGTAGCTGCAGTTTTAATTGCGGGAATTCTTTCCAGAGATATTTCGAAGGCAGCTCCCTCTCGTTCCCTCTCTGTCTCTATCGCGCTCGGATCCAGCGCGTTACGCAACGTTACCGTTTCAAAATTATTGCATTATAAACATTGTTGCGCGAAATAGTTTGCCTTTGCGAATATATCAGTTCCCACACCAACCGTGAAATTCACATTAGAATGTTATGGAAATATCGTATGGAAATATTATGCTCGCTCGCTACCATGTTATTACTGTATAATGCACAATTATTATTTGACAGATGTTGAAATTAACATAAAATCGCGTTTGATAATATGGACATTTAGGATGAATATTTATCGGACGCAAACAGAATGTTATTGCATTCACGTTGATATAAATTGTATCAATTAACGAACTATGTTACACAATGAATGTACTAATTGACGTTTCCATGCGAGACCATCCTTGAATTTCCTCCCCCGTCCTCTATTTTCCCTCTCTATTCTCTGTTTGGAGACGGGACGAGCGGAAGGGACAGAATTAATTAGAGCTCACTTAACTTCAAGTCTTTAGCAGTTTAACTTTAAACTTAAACTTTCGACATCGCGAACGTATAGCGTTACGTGTAGCGACGTCGCCCTCGCGGATTCCAGTTCTGCGGGGAAAGCTCGCGAGTTATAATTGTTGCAACTGCATATCATCGTAGAATAATGCCATTATCGCGCGGCCGAGATTAAAGCGCCACGATAAGATAAGGCGAGCGCGGCGGCTTACGGCGGATTTGCCCGTCGATTTTCTTCGATTATCAGTCAGTTAATACCTGCAAATGCGAGATCACGCACCGTAAAAACCACCGCCGTCGTAATAAAATATCGATAGCAGTTATATTTAGCCCCTCCCGCAGTTTCCGATAAATTCAAAGCAATAATCCACGACGATCTGCATAATCCTCGACGTTGTTTTCGCTCAATTGCATAAGCTGCTTCTAACCGGTGGTGGAACTTACTCCGCGTATTACGAACGCGCGACACGCGGGCACGGTGAACCGAATCGCGCCAATTCAATCACCTGCCGTTCTTATTTATGTAGGTATCTCTGTAAATTGTAAACCCCCTCCTCTTCTAAAATCCACTTCGAGTTTCACAACAGTTAGCAGTCGCGTGCATTTTTCATCGATAATCGAGCACGTCCCGTACAAATTACTTTTCACGAGGCTTCATTTTTTTACGACATCTTCACCTCACTTTACGAGGCCTCTCGTCGGCTCCGAAGTTTGAGCAATTGCACCAATGTCCGTTTTTTCTTTGCGTTTTACCGCGCATTTCGTATTTAATTATTAATTATTCGCGAAAAAAAACCCCCAACGGGAGGGACCGAAAGGGATTAAAATGCACAAGTTAACCGAACATGTTTAATAATACGTGGTACGATTCTCACGTTGTGTAATCGCGTTCCTGGTACACACGAGGCACCCGGGGAATCAGCATTCTCGTATTCCGGAAAGCGTCTCGACCGTGCGGTACACGACCCCGATGCAGGTCGTATGACGTAATTAGGGATACAGAAACAATGCTCGGCTTTGCCACCGCCGTTCTATTAATGCCGCTTAATCTCCGATGCCAATAATTACTCTCAGACCGAATATTATATTGCCTTGAAGCGCCGCCATTCGCCCGGCGCGGATTCAACGGGCCGCGCAGTTTCGTTTTAATACATCCTCATGTTTTAGTCATAAATATGACTGCCGTATGATTAATTTATCAGTTCATTTCAATTGACAGCGTAATAATTGCAATGCCTCGCAAATCTTTTAAATTTCGATATCGCGCCTAATTGAATTGCTGATTTTAAAAAAAGGGAAGCCAGTTAACCGCCTAACTAGAATTCCCCGGGAACTGAAGAAACCTTTGCTCTGCCGGCTCTTTGCGCTCGCACAGAAACTCTGCCATTTCGCACGGTGTGCATTCGTGCTGTTTAAATTTTATTTTATATTGTGTACTAGAGAGACCAAAAAAAGAAGGAAAAAAAAGAGAGACTCTTCCTACGGATCAGCGTCATCTAAAGTCATTTCTACCGTGCTCGCCCGACGAACGTACACAGAGAAAAAGGTATCTTTGGATTTAGTATTCCTATTTATTTTAATAAAAATTTTGTTGTTTCACAATCTCTATTATTTGATGAAAAAGATACCATTATTTAAAGTAATATCTTTCAATTAAATAATTATATTATTTGGCCAGGCGCCTATAAAGTTCGGTGCGCTGCCCGAGGGGGAAACCGCTGAGTGGTGTACAGATTTGCGGCATTACTTGGCATTACTAAGCATTACTAGGCATTTTTGGGCACTAGTTTGGGCATTAGGCCTTGCTGGGGCATTATAAATATATAATAAGATAAAATGAGATAATAAAATAAAGTAATGCCCACTGGGCATTAGCGGGCATTGGTGTACGAGATTTTGGGCACCGGTTGCCTCGGTGCTGCCACTAGGTGGCCGCCGAACTCGTAAGTAAAATGACGGCGGCCAGACTTATGAGCGACCGCATCAGCAGATGCAGTCTATCTAATGGTCTATTCTTTATAGCTGAACATAGTGTACTAATCGAGGGGGAAACCGCTGAGGGCATTGTGGTGTACAGATTTGCGGCATTACCGGGCTTTACTAGGGCATTTTTGGGGCATTACATCTTGCTGAGGCATTATAAAGATAAAATAAGATAAAACAAGATAAATAAGATAAAAGAAGATAATAAGATAAAGTAATGCCCACTGGGCATTAGTGGGCATTGGTGTACAAGATTTTGGTCAGCGGTTTCCCCCTCGGTACTAATTCAGTGTTTACCTTCCTTCTTCTAATGAAGGGAAAATTCTAATGCAGAGGGAAAAAAGATGTACGTACGTATACTTTATTCTATCATTTTCTATCAAACGATAATGCGGTTGGAATGAAACAATAATATCATTTAGATCAAAGAGAATATACCTTTCGTTTCAAACAAATATTTGATTTCAGATATTGTATATTATTTCAAATTCAAACAAGTATCAAATTTCTTTGGATACAACAAAATTTATCGCTTTCTCCGTGTACGCGACACGGATGCGTCCAGTCGACGATGTCTTTCTCGCGATTAGAAACATTCTGTTTTGTACACGCGAATCAATACGTTTAAAAAATTTACCGACAGTGCACGTTGTATAACGTACAACTTGTCAACTTGCACAAATTTTTTTTTTAATGTATCCGTTGGCTGTAAAATAAAATGTTTCCAGAGCGCAAAGAGCGCATTGTGTGGATTAGGCTTTAAAACGCGTCACTCATTTCGCTCACGTGTGTTTTCTTTCTCCCCCCGCGCGCTAAAAACATAATCGCCTCACGCATTCACCTACCCGGAACAATCGTGCGTCGCGCGCATTGACTGGCGACAATAACGGAATCAATAGCGCATCACGTTTCGATAAATTAATGCCACGCGTTTTATTTCCGCCGCCCCGCGCTCCACCCCTCCCCCCCCCACCGCCCGTGTCGTCCCCGCCACCCCCGCCCGCCGCTGTATTAAAACAACGCGCGGTTGTTGCAGCGTATTTACAGCGAAACGCCAGTTTCCGAGTAATTCTTCCTAATTGCCGGGGCGGCGCAGCCCGGGATTAAAATGCACGGCGCGCGGTGGAAATAGTTAATGCCACACTCGCGAGAATAAAAAGTCTCCCGCGCATGTATCGTCTTCCCCTCCTCCCCTTTTCTTCTCGACGGAGAACAATTCGTGGCGCTAAAGAAAAAAAAAGCGCCGCGCGGTGTATAATAAAGTTGTATCGAGCGAAAGGGAGAATAACTCGATAAAGAGACTTGAGGGAGGAGAGGGGGGGAAACTTTAAAGAGAGTACAAGGTTTTAACTGCGGGCTCGCCCCCTTTCTTTTTTTTCTTTCTCAAGCCGCGGCGCAAATTCCGATATTTACATCGAGCACGTGCACCGCGCGCGCGTATTACTTCCCGATAATTATTACATTTAATTATGAAGTTTACGCCGACGCGCGAAATATATTGTACCAAGTCAAAAACAATGGAACTAAGAGGGGAGCGCACCCTCGTCACCGTGAATTAAAGTAAAAGGGCAAATGGTGCAGTGGGACGCACGCGGTATTAAAGAGGCCGTGGTGTCGGAGGGGGAATGATTAATCGTCGAGCAATCTCTCCTATGCGTTCGCAAGGAAAAAAAGAAGGAAAAAAGAGAAGGAGAGAGAGAGAAAAAGAGAGAGAGAGAAGACATACGTGGGCAAACACAACTAACGATATGACATGTTTACGAAATGTATCGCACGATCTTGATCTACGGCGTTCACCTCTTGACTAATATCACACTTATTATGTATAAATTCCGTAAACGGGTGTCCGGTGAAAGAAGTTGCGCAACGTCTTACCGACGGGGACAGTCGAGGGATAAACCGCTGACCAGAATCATGTACACCAACTAATGCCCAGTGGGCATTACTTTATCTTATTATGTTATTTTATCTTACACTGATAAAAAAATATCTTCATAAAAAAAATAGTACTTTACTCAAGAAAATTATTTATTCCGTGGCCCCTAATAGCTTATTAACGTAAATTTAAAAAATAATAAACAAATTAAAGCATGCATTGATTTAATATAAGTATTTATTAAATATCGAAGAACAGATAATTTTCAAATTGAAACCTTTTTATTTTAATTCTATAAAATGTTTACTAAGATGTAATTTTCACAACGAAGAAAATTGGATTTCTTTTTTATCGAAAACAACTATTTCATTTAATAAATTGTAATCTATATCCCATGAAATCTTTATTTGAATGTAGAAAATGTAACGATTTGAATTAATTTACTCAATATAGAACATAGATTTACTTGAAATTTGACATTTTTATTTAAATGGAATAAATATTTGCTTCAGTAAAAAAATAATTGTAAGTAAATCTATTTGCTTAGTTAAAAAAATTTTTTTGTCAGTGTACATGTAACATTTTAATTAATTAGAAATCGTTTATCGATTTTAATATGTGAATTCACTGACGACAATGATTCCATCTAAATGAAACTGTATTATGTCCGAAAGAACAAGGTGGAAAACTGTATACGAATTCACATTTTAGATTACAATTGTTGTGGCTACCAACATCTTGCTCGGACCTAAAGGCGCTCTCGCTTGTTTGATTTATTTTATCTTATTTTACCTTTACAATGCCCCAGCAAGGCCTAATGCCGAAAGTAATGCCCAAAAAGTGCCCGGTAATGCCCAGTAATGCCGCAGATTTGTACTCCACAATTGTCCTCGGAGAAAATGTCTTGGATACGTAATCCGAAGCAGCAAAAAATTCCTTTCTCCGTTCATAACGGAGTCTGCTTTACTTCACTGTAGTGCCGCGATTAAAATGACGAAAAAAATTATATGAATTTGTTAATCGTACGGTTAAAATTACGTTTAATATCCTTGGAATTTGATTTTCAGAGTCTCGAGTTCCGAGAGCCGTTTCCCGAGAGACTCGCTTCCCGAGACTGTACTCTAAATTATTTGCACGGAGAATTAAAAATGTAGCAAGCGTGGGTTATACATGTAAAGTCTGACAGGGAGAGATCAATCCATTTGAGAATAGATCCTTGCGGAATCTCTTCTCTTCTGAAATATCCCGCGTGCAAGAGAGCGGATTCGAGGTGTATCATCGATTTAATGTACTCCCTCGATACGTCGGATTCAACTTTCTAAATAAGAGACACCTTTGCGTATCGCGATACTAAACATCTTCCGCAAATCCAGTGATATATTCGCTCTCGCGCTATCCGAATATTGCACAAGCCTCTGTCTTTAGGAGCCGCGTCGGGTCCTAAGACAGAAGTGACAGCGTGCGACGAATAGGATTCGCGCGAGGTAATTTTAACAAAATAAAAAAAAATGACCCGTGTAGAGCCTCTCGTCGTGTACGTTCCTTATAAACACAGCATCGGCCAGGTATGTTATGTATGTACACTAGGAATCGCTGATGCTTTCCCCACGTTTGCATAAACATACATGGAAAATGTACACGTGCTCTACATGTGCCTAAGTTCACGTGGGAAGGCATCAGTGATTTCCAGTGTACGTATCGTGATTCTACCTTAAACTAATATCCATTTTGATAGAGCAAGTTTGCGAGCAACGGAAGAGTATACCTGTCCACAATGCTAGAGCTTGGTCCAGGTTCTAGCTTCGAGAAATGTGTAGCCAATTAACTTGCAGCTTTTATGGAATAGCTGCGAGAGTTGATTGGCTACACATTTCTCGAAACTAGAATCTGGACCGAGCATCGTGGACACGGGTCTTAATAACTTAATGTGTTGTATGGCACTCTCTAAAATTTGTGGAGTGAAAATACTGCCATGGAGTGAAATGTTCATCCTATTGGCGTGAATATTTCCTCCAACAGAGTGAATATTAATTCCAATGGAGTAAACATTTCACTCCATGGCAGTATTTTCACTCCACAAATTTTAGAGAGCACGGTTCTACCTTAAAATAATGTCCACTTTGATAGAGTAAGCTTGAGAGCAACGGAAGTATGTACCTATCTGAGCAAAGGTCTGTGTCCACGGTGCTAGAGCTCGGTCCAATTAACTCTTGCAGCTATTCCATACAAGCTGCAAGCTAATTGGCTACACATTTCTCGAAACTAGAACTTGCACCAAGTTCTAGCATTGAGGGTACAGGCTTTAATAATTTTATGTGTTGTATCGCACGGTTCTGCCTTAAAATAATGCCCACTTTGATAGAGCAAGCCTGAGAGCAACGTGACAGACGGACGTATCCATCTGTAGGTTTAATATAAATACGCCGAGGCATAAAATACACCGGCCCGTATTCCGAGCTCTCTTTCATCAATGAAAGCGCCTCTAAAAGTGGCTAATAAGCCTTCCGATTGGCTATAAGCCACTTGTAGAGGCGCTTTCGTCGATAAATGAGGATTCGGAAAATGGGCATTTGTGCTTTCGCAGTGGAAGGCGATACGAACGAGGTTGAGAACAAAAGTAAAAGAACGTCGGGAATGTTTAGCTACCTCCCTCGTGCCCTCGGATTAACGAGAGGTCTCTAATGGCCGATTTTTTTCACTTCCCGATAAAATTATCCGGAGGTTAATCTCAAGTTTTAGCCAATCACGTGCATGGATCTGGTAGTTTATCTCCTGGTTAACTTTAACCGCAACATAACTGGATGTGAAGAAATCGGGCATAAATCGCGCGGCGCGATTCACGGTTCGAGAGGTTACGGAACGTTCGACGTGCGCGGGGCCATCGAGCGCGCAATTCCCGCGTGTTTTATGGACGCGCGAGGGAAGAGGAGCTCACGCCGCTCGAGGCTCCGGCACGTATAACCCAATCAACGTTGTCCCAACGCGGGAGTCTTGTTCCGCGCGAAGTGCGAACGTCGCCCGGAGCGAGAAGGTTACGCGCCGCGACGCCTCAATATGTCTAATCAGCGCTGACAAACGCGAAGGCGTCCGTCCGAGGGGGTGGGACGGGATCACGTCGCGCGAGGCGACGTCTCAATGACGCGCAATCAACGGCCCGGGAATGCGGCGTCTCCACGTTTACCGAAAGCCCAACGTGTCCGATCAACCGGTCACACGGGCCCGGCGTCGCGCCGCGCGCACCGTCTCCGGGATCCGAAATTATCTTATCGGCGCTTAACACGTGTTAGCGCGGCGCGTCTATAAATACCGGGGGAAAAGATCGCGTCACGTGTGGAACACGCATCAACATCGGCGAGCGCGGGGGGGAGTCGCGGGAATCGCCGCGCCGCTCCACGTATCTACACGGCCGTACGAGGAGGAAAGAAAGAGGTCGCGTATCGCGCGCACCAGGGCCTTCGATAACGTTTGATACGGACGCGTACGGCGGATTCACGCAGGCGGGGGGGGAGGAGGCCGTCGATCAACGCGGAACACGCGCGAGCGCCGCCCCGTGCATCCATAAATACGCGAAGACGTGCGAGCGTCGCGTCGCGTCGCGTCGTCTCGACGCACGCAGCTGCCCGGCGTGAACGGCGGCTACGCGCTCGGGTGCACGAGGGAAGAGAGAGAGGTTACGCCAGCCCCCCGGGTCGCCGCGACGGAGGGTCGTCGGCGACGCCGAGACGGGGCGGCGCGCGGCGCTGCTGGATGTAACTACTCACCGTGTGGCTACCATAGGGCCTAGGAAGGGTGGTATTGCTGCCGGAGGTAGGGGTAGACACGGGGGTGGCGAGCCGCTGTGCTGTCTCCGTGCGACGAAGACGATGCGTAGACATGAGGCGGCACGGGACGCACCTCGTCGACTATGCCGCTCGTCGTACACACAGGTACCGTGCCGCACGCACCACGTACACGCGCCGTCATCCGGCGACGGTGGTTGCCGGCGGGGGGCGCGAGGAAAAGAGAGAAACCCCGGTGGAGAGCGCTCAAGCCACGAGGGGGACCCGGGTACTCGCGCGACACTCCACTCCACTCCACTCCACTCCACTCCACGCACGCACGCACGGCACCCCGAACGACGGCAGGGGGAGAGGAGGGGGGCGGGGGCGGTTGATAGCTCGTCGCGAGACGCTCCAGGAGGCGCACGACGGCGGCGGCGGCGGCGACGACGGCGGCGACGGCGGTGGCGGTGGCGACGGCGGATTAATATGGCCGTCTCTCGGTTGACACGGAGGCTCGGATCGCGCGTAAGAGCGAGCGGCTGCAACGCTGACGGCGGCGGCGACGGCTGCTCGGCGCGGCTGGCGCGACGGCGAGATGGCACGGTGACGCGGCGGCGACGGCGACGCACTCGCTTGGCGGTAGCCTCGTCGTACCTCGCGTACGACGCGCACGCATTTGTTTCACTCGCGGGGAAATCACCACCACCACGCACCACCACCCACGAACACGATGACTTAGCTGGAGCTCGTTAAGCGCGACGGGACACACTCGACGTATCTCTCTCTCTCTCTCTCCCTCCCTCTTCCGCCCGCTATCACTCGCTCCTTCTCACTCGCGCCGCCTCTCTCCCTCGTCGGATTTTTTCCACGCGCCAGCGGCCCGGCGGCGATTCCTTCCTTCCCACCGATCCTCCTCGGCGAGGCTCCGGTCGCGGCGACACTCTTCTCACCTCTCGCGTAAACGTGCGCCCGACGTTTCCGGGCCCTACGTTGCTCGCTCGCGACGGGCACGTATACGAGTTTCGGAGCACTCTCGTTTATCTCTCTTGCACTCCACGGCCGACTGTCCGTCTCTCTTTTCTCACGTCCCTTTGTCACTCGCTCTCGCCCGCTCGCTCGACCGCCCCGTTTTCCCTGGCGGTGCCGCTAACGGGCGCCGTGATCGGGGGACACCGAGGGTAGAGAAAACACCGTGTGCGATCGCACGAATCTCACGACACTCGACGGGGATCAACGGGCACCACCTTCGCTCTCTCTCGCTCTCGCTCTCTCACCTCCTCTCTCTTTCTCTCACGTCTGTTCGTCGCCCGCGACGATGCTCGGTGCACGACGGCACGGTCCACACGGCGCACGCGGACGGACGTACGCACGCACGCACGGTTATCTTCACGCTGCGCGAGGACGTGACGCGACCTCGATGCGAACGACAACGTCAACATCACCACCGTACGCTTTCGTGGCGGCCATCTTTTTCGGGGATACGGAGTGGCGAGATACGCGAGTCGCCGAACGTGGGACGCACGCGCGTACATGGGTGTAAGTGGCGCGAGGGCGCTGCGCGCGCGCGACCGCGCGCGATTGGCGCGCCTCGTGCGGCTGCCGCGTACAACCGAGAGCGACACGCGCAGGGGCGTGTGCCGAGGCCGCGGGAGCCGGCTTGTTTACATGCGAGCGAAGTTACGTAGACGACGAAAGCGACGCTTTTAAACGCGAATTGTCTTCACGGGGAATATTATTGTCGTCCGAACGGAACCTTCTCTCCCGAAGACTCGACGGAGTGAGAAATTATCCTTTTTCTACCGTATCTACCTCGGGGATCTATTTCGTTGTCGCGCGATAAATTGTTCAAGTGTATACTGATTGGTTGCGAGAAAGTTGTCGAGTTTCTAGAAAATTTCTATTTTTGCAGTCAATCGATATAATTAAAAAAACTTGGTCGTGCGACAAATGAAATATACGTTTATGGAACTATTTCGCTCGGTCGGTAAACTTGTCGAGCGCGCTGATTGGCTGCGAGTTAAGCCCGCTGCAGACGATGCTATTTTTCCTGCTGGATTGCTTGCAATTTAGTAAATTACTAGGAATCCTGAATGCTGAGTGGTGCAATGATAGTAATTTACTAAATCGCAAGCAATCCAGCAGGAAAAATAGCATCGTCTGCAGCGGGCTTTAGAAAAGTTCTCGAGTCTGTAAAAAATTTCTATTTCGTAGTCAATCGAAAGGCTGAAAAAATTTCGTCGTGCGACAAATAAAATATTACGTTTATGGAACTGTTTCACTCGGTCGGTAAACTTTTCGAGCGCGCTGATTGGTTGCGAGGTAGAAAGGTTCTCGAGTCTCTGGAAAATTTCTATTTTGTAGTCAATCGAAAGGCTTAAAAAACTTGGTCGGGCGACAAATAAAATATTACATTTATAGAACTATGGCCGCCGTCAAACTGCCGTTACAAATCCTTCAAAGTATTCTTCTTTTCCTTTCCTTCAACAAAGATACAAGAAGAAGAAACGCTTCGAAGCAATTGGTGCATTCAAAAGCACGACCGCTCACTGAGTGCTCAATGAGCTCTTGTATCCGATTGGCGTATTCTTCTAAATTTAAAAATATACATCAATCGAATACAAGAGCTCACTGAGCGCTCAGTGAGCAATCACGCTTCTGGATGCACCCATTGTAGCTTGACCGCAGCCTATTTCACTCGTCGGACGGTAAGCATTTCGAGCGCGCTGATTGGTCGCGCGTTAGAAAAGTGCTCGAGTCTCTAGAAACATTTTCTACCTCGTAGCCAATCAACACGCTTGAAAAATTTGCCATGCGACAAGTGAAATACCGCCCTCATGTCTTCCACAAAGGTCCATATTCCTCTTTTTCCTCCTGATCCGTTTTTTATCAATAAAAATACCCGTAAAAGATCTTTCCAACGCCAATAAGAATCTTTCAAAAACCAATTCAAGACCTTTAACGATAAAAGAGGATTTAAAATATAGACCAAAGTGTACGAGGAGAAAGGAAAGGAGGAAGGGACTGAGAAAAGACGTAAAGGCAGCTCCGAGATAAAAATTAAATACTTTTAGATAAAAATATCAGAAGTTTGCGATGGCGTTTTAAATACCCCGTTTAAAGAGCATCTCGCGAGAAGCGGGGAAAACCTTTTTTACGGCTATACGTCCGGCGATTTTAAAGTTTGTAATAGCTCGAAATCGTCGTGCGATCCTCGCCGCGTCCCTGACGGGCAAACGTGATACGTATGCGACCGCCGTATGAGCACGCGATACCGGCTGGACTCCATGGAGGGAGGACAAAGTAGTGCGCACAAGCGGTGCTCACGAACAACTCGGCGGCCATCGCAGCTGCTGGCCGTTCCTGACCGAGGGAACGCGCAGAACCGACCGGTCGCCGTTCCGCTCGTTTAGTGAGGGATTGTGGCGCCACGTTCAACTTGGTCTCGGAATTCGGAGAGTTGCCGGCCAATAATATCGCCGGTAATCGGAGCTTACGTCGCCCTGAAGGCTTGCCAACGCTCGAAATTCTCCGCTTACGATCGAGACCGATAAGATTGTCCATTTGTTAGCGATTGGCGAACATGAGTCAAACGTTGATTTGAAAATATTTGATCAATTTGTTACATTAAAAAGGTCTCTTAAATGTTTCATTTGCAAAAAAAGTTGCCATCCCTAAACACCGTATTTTTTAACTTTCGTTATTTGCTCTTCAAGAATTACATTTTAATTAGAGAGTCACGAAATGTAAACTCGTTTACTTGTTCTTTGTAAGATTTAAATATGCTCTAAATTTCACGTGTCATTATTTTTATGTATGGAATGACAATTTTTGCTTCTCCTAAATAACCAATTATTTAAAGTGTATAGACTGAATATAATACATGATAATGTATCTTTAAATACCTTTCCGAAGAGTGACTTGCATATTCGCAATCAAAAAGTCGAGCACAAGCGGAAATAAAGGGGAGTAGAATCAGTCCTTTCGAAAGATAGTTCTATTTCCATTCGATGTTCTATAAAAGTAATCCCAAAAAGGCCTTTTTCATATTTCACTCTTGTGCCTTGTGATAAAAGTAAAAATGTTTGCAATATACGAAACATCGAAAATAGAATCTCCTTGAGGAACAACTTCGTTGTGTTAGAAAAATTTGTAGTACAAACTTGCGTTATAAATTCGCTCTCTTGTATAAATCGAAAAAATATATATGTATAAAGATATCTTTTCTCTTGGTCAACAGACCACATATTCAACTGCCACAAAATAAATGCTTTTGCTGATTACATGTACACTCAACGTACATTAGGCGTTTCAGAGTAAAGCGAGCTGTTTTACTTCCGCTAGATTCAAATCTCGATGTACAAAGCATCAGAAATTTAATTCTACCGAAGTTAGACCAGTTTTATTCGTCGCCCTACTGTGTATCTTAAAGGAGATGGAATGTTTCGTCTGTGTACTTCATCGAGATTTGTGCTTTGAAAAAAAGAAAATATTGTTCGTACATAAACAGCTCCCCGTCGATCTAACCAGCGGATCCACAAGTGCGAGACTAATATTTCACAATTTCCTGCACCGCTGCGACAATGTTACGGGCACTGATGCCGTAGTTGTCGAGCAATACCGCTGGCGGACCGGACCGCGGTACATCCGGCACCGCCAGCTTCTTTACTATTATGTTTTTCTCCAAAGCGACCGCGGACTGGACCGATTCTCCCAAGCCTCCTTGCGCGTAGTGGTCCTCAACGGTGACGATCCTGCCGCCGACCTCTTTGGCGTTCTTTATAATTGTTTGTGCGTCGATGGGTTTGATCGTAAACGGATCGATCACACGGATATTGATCCCGACTTTGGTTAACTCCTCGGCCGCCTTGATTGCCTCGTGCAATGTTACACCGGCGCCGATCACGAGCACCTGATCCTTGGCGGAAGATCTAATCACTTTGGCTTTACCGATAGCCAGCGGTTCGTCGTTCTTGTACAAAACAGCCGTGGCCGGACGAGATGTGCGAATGAAACAGATGCCCTTGGTATTAGCCGCCAGTTCGACGGCGCGCTCCGTTGACACAGCGTCGCTCGGGTAAAAGACGGTAGAACCCGGGATCACGCGGAACATTGCGATGTCCTCTAAGCCCATCTGCGACGGTCCATCCTCGCCGATGGACACGCCGCAATGCGAACCAGCGAAATTCACGTTTGTCTGAGATATCGCGCCCATGCGGATCTGTAGCGCAAGTTAATTGTGCATTCATCCGACTCTCCGTTATTATATCACGCGTCAATTTTTACGAATATAGTTTGCGATTTACCTGATCGAAGGCACGGGTGAAGAACGTCGCGAAAGCGGACACGAACGCGACGGTACGGTCTCTGCAAGCGGCACCAATAGCGACACCCACAACGTTCTGTTCGGCAATAAATCCTTCGATAAACCTAGCCGGATCAACGGCTTTGATCTTCTCGGCGTAAGTGGAATTCTTTGTATCGCCGTCCAGTGCTATGACGCGAGGATTATTCTTCGCCAGCTGAAATGAAACAATTAAAAGATACATTTTGAGGATGCATTTTATTGAGACACAAATGTAAAAAGTATATCAAATGTACAGACCTTTGCAAGAGCCGTGCCATAAGCCAACCTGGTGGCTACTTGTTCGCCTATTTTGTAGTTTGGAGGCGAAGCCAGCGCAACGTTGCTGATGTCGACAACAGGAGTATCATCTACGAGTGGCTTTTGTGGATGCAGTCCAAGAGGACCAGGGTTCTTTAGAAGTCCATTCAAATGCTGCAAAATTATGAAAAATATATTACAAAGATAAAAAAAACTCACAATTCTTATTGTGATTTTTATTTTATATAATCGATATATTGCTTATATATTATGTATGAATATATTGATATTAGTATAACATACCTGAATAATCTCAGCCGCTTTGTTACCCAGAGGTTTGCCGTGCCAGTTTTCTAGATCTTCAATCTCAGGGAAGTTTTTGCCCTTAAAAGTCTTCGCTAGAATGGCAGTGGGACGTCCTTTGGTGTTTTGCGCTTCATGGAAAGCCTAAAGCAACATGAATTCTTGAGCACATGTTCGCTTGGAAAAGCATAATAATGTAATTACTATACCTTCGCCAATTCTTCCACATCGTGGCCATCCACAACCAAGGCATTAAAACCGAAGGCCTCCAATCTTTTGCGGTAAACTTCCATATTGTGCTGCAATGAGGTTGGTTCACTTTGTCCAAGACGATTGATGTCAAAAATAGCACACAGATTATCTAATTTATAGTAGGACGAGAAATGGAGGGCTTCCCAGATGGAACCTTCGGCCGCTTCTCCATCACCAATCAAACAGTAAGTACTGAAAGATAAATAAATGTACGTTATCATAAATTACAAGAGAGAAGAAAGTGAATTTGACTGAAGCGAATTCAATAAATAATTTAAACATCGTACATAAAAAAATTTATTTAGATAAATTTATATACGTGTATGCATATTTAGAAACTATAATTTATTACATATTGATTGGATATTAAATAGCATACCGGTAACTGGCTTTGTCGAAATTCTTCCCAACATAGGCCATGCCCGCAGCAACTGAGAGACCTTGTCCTAATGAACCGGTTCCTACGTCTACAAAGTTGAGCCTCGGGGTAGGATGTCCTTCCAAGTCACTGTCAAATTTTCTCAAATTCAGCAACTCGCTGGACGGAAACAAGCCCGCTTCCGCCCATGCTACAAATCAAATACAAATATTAAGTACAATACAAAATAATTAATTATTCAAAGATATTGGCAAATGTTAAAACAAATTACAACGAGCAATTGACATTATTAAATTTATTATATTACAATGTAATATTAACTGATAACAACTTCACTGATTACACCAATTAATTATAGTTGATAAAATGTATAGAGATTGGCTGGCAGTAAAGTTACCTGCGTAGAGAATCGGAGCCGCGTGGCCTTTACTGAGGACGAATCTATCACTGTTGGGATCACGTGGTGCCGACACTTTGTAACGCATTGTATGGAAGAAGAGAACGGACATAATTTCGGCCATGGACGAACATGATGTCGGATGCCTGGAGCAGAGCGAGAGATAAATCAACATGTAGAATTAAATGAACTCGAATAACTTAACCACAGTTTCAGACAGCGAAAAAAATAGAAAAGATACTTTACAAGCGATAACTCTCATCTCTAAATACTTTCTCGCGAATCGGCGATAATTCCGCGTTCACGTAATCGAACGATATCTGTTTTTCTAACATCATCTGCTGTCGTGGCAGGGTCAGAGTATCGACGGTTTATCATCGGAATGCCCTATCATTGGTCAAATACACGCGACCCCTCTTCCCATGAAGGAGTTAACGTAGCGAATGATAATTGTTACAAAATATATTACAAGCTCTATCGTTAGCCGCTATATATCATTTCATTCAAGTCTAAGAAACAGAAACAAGTAGAGACGAATGCAGTCTTGTAAAGTCTTCGAGTTTCGCTATTTGCTACGCTGAAAAACTGGCTCCAAATTCACCACAGAACCTGCCATAACACCAGTAATTTTGTCAATGCGGCTTAAAGATCGAAGATAACGTTTCCCAGATGAGGAGACGACTCGTAGGCAACTAGTTAATTACAATGTCTCTCGTCATACCCGCTCTTGGATGCCTCGGTCGCGCGCACGCACTCGATGCGCAGCTTATTCGCGAGGTCTTGGAGCTTTTCTGTGTCTCGCACCATATCGTGAACTTGGAATTACACCCGAGTAGCCCCTCGAGAAGTACGTCGGCAACGAGCGTTCGATCGCGACTGCCGGCGGGACGGGTTTCGGCAAAACGAGCCGACTGCGCGTGATCATCTCCCTACCTCTTGCACGACGGTGACGACGACGACGACGACTATATAGAGCGTCCCGAATATACCGGGTGTCTCGAAACATAGCGCACTAACGCGAGGAGCGAGCGTTTTCTACATCAGTTTTTTTTCTCTTTTTTTCAGACAATCCGAGCACTCGAACAAACGCTCCCACTTCAATTGTGACGTTTACTCGAACTTACACCTTACACGATGCGATCAGTTACGCTTGTACTCGCGTTCCTCTATCTTGACTGTTAATTCGGGTTCTTCGTGACTCGGAACCGTAAACGTCTGGAAACGGGAAATCAGAATCTTATCGCCTTGTTTCCGCCAATCGTACAGTAGATAGTCACTCGGCGGAGGCATGTAAACGCAACTTTACGTTACAAATATACGCGGAGCGCTCGCCACACGCAGCGCATTTGATTTGCATACCGGCAATTCAAATGTATTTAGACACGCGTGTATTATGCACAAGCGCGCCTCGCTCTGTCATTGAATTTTTCCGAAAGAAACGAAGCAATCGGGGAACTTATGCAACACAGGCTTCATCCTAAATAAATTTCGACCTCGGGGATACGATTTTCTTTAATTAATACCGCCTTAAACCCTTTCACGACCGAATTAATCTTTTCGTTCTTGAGTTCTCGTTGATACGAATGTTTGCTCGATAATAGAATGCATGCTGAATAATCGAGTCTTTTTTTTAATTTTGCAGGTGACTTGTATATCGTGAAAGGGTTAACGAGTGCCTCGCTCTTACAGGCCGATCTACACTGTGCTCTATGCGCCTAGAAACATTCTATTTTGTAGCCAATAAATACGTTTAAAAAATTTATGCAAGTTGATAAATTGTACAGTCGTGCATCGTCGACCAATTTTCCAAGCGTTTCGATTTGTTTATATAAAACAGAATGTTTCTAGGCGCAGAAAGCACATTGTACACTGTGCTCTAATATGCGCCTAGAAACATTCTATTTTGTAGCTAATAAATATGTATAAAAAATTTAATCAGTTAATAAATTGTACGTTATAGATTGTACAGTCGTGCATTGTCGACCAACTTTTTAAGCGTTTCGATATGTTTATGTAAAATAGAATGTTTCCAGATGCAGGAAGCACATTGTAGATTAGACTTTATTTTGCCGAAATTCACGCGTTTCTTTTGTGTCATTTCTGCTACGTTCGTCGTTCATTCCAATTGTGCGCGGTAAGTTATTTGTCAGAATACCTAATGCACACCGCTATATTCACGTTTCCCTCGCGTGACCTCGACGAATGCAAGCGCATAACACCTTCACTTTTTTTACCCAGTTCTTGCAGTCATCTACATACAAACTGACAATAAGAGATATAAAGTACGACAATCGACGTGGTAGGATTACTATTCATCGCGTCGATATCCTTGCAAGATACACACTGCGCAATTTTTCCACCGCTATTAAACGGCGCTTGCTTTTAATATTGACCTTGGTTTTCACCGACGTTCAACTTTAATCCAAGCTTAATTCATCCTTTGCCTCTTTCTAACTGTCCCCTTAGAAAGAATCAAAGGATGAATTAGCTAAAATCAAAGTTAAACAACGTCGGTGAAAACCGGAGAAGTTTGTCGTTAAAAATAGTTTTTAATTACCCTAGTAGCCCATTGCATTGGTTTAATATTGGCCCAATACAACCAAATATTGGGCCAATGTTTAACCAATGTTTGGTAAATGCACTGTGCTATTAGGGTATGGTCAAGCTACAAATGCTTCGAGGCGTTTCTCTTCTTCTTCAAACTTCAGTGAAAGAAAGCAGAGGATGAATACTTGGAGGCATTCGTAGCGGCAGCTTGACCGCAGCCTGCGAGTGTGATAGATAATAAATTGTATGAAAGGATTATCAACGCGGAAGGATATTATTCATCGAGTCGATATTCTTACAGACTGTACACGGCGCAACTTTTTCCCCGTTGTTAAACGGCGTTTGTTTTTATACCTTGAGTCTTTTGTTAAAACTGTTAAGCATAAGTTAATCAACAACAACAAATTGTATACAATCATTCGTCTTGAATTTTTTAATTTCGATGAAATGTAATCACTTTAATCGACGGCACGATAAGGCAATTCCTTTCCAGCTTGGCTCCCTCTCGGGAAAGGCGAGTCGTCGAGCGTGCGAACGTGCTTAAACGGTCTCCGTTGAAAGAAGAACTAATGAGCTAGCGATTTCTTAAATTAGATCGTCGCCAAGACGCACCGGCGGCGACGACGACGGCACCGATAAGAAGGAGCCGCGGACAGTCACGAGTGAATCTTACAATTCAACCCGATTCAACACGCGACGTAATCTAATAATAAATCACGCGTCACACGTGTAAATTGCTAATACGCAAGCTGAAAGAAAAGTTGATGTACGGGCGCGCGCGTCTGTCTTTCCACACTCGTTTCCTCCGTTTCAAGCGCAGATCGATAAAACTGTGCCGAGTTGGATTATCTATTCGTGCTCCAGATACAATAACATGTAATTCCCATCGACTACAGTTTCTCCCGTTCATCATCGGCGAACGGGGAGATGCATCCTCGCCTGATTGCCAAGTGAAAATCTACGCAGAGTAAACTGAAATTACGATTCGATCCCCGTGCACGTTCCAGGTTTTTCACGGACTAAGGGCCCGTTTCACAGACGCCGGTCTAACCGCTGACCGAAGGTTAATTGATTCTCTGTCTTTTCTTAGATAACAAGATAGAAAAAGATAGGAAGTTGACTGGACTCTGGTTAACTGTTAATCAGGGTAATGGTTGGAAAAAGACAAAGAATGAATTAAGCTAAGCTTGAAATTTAGCCACGCTGGTGAAACTCGGCCCTGAGGCCCAGTTGAGCTTAGTTTAATTCGTTCTTCGTCTCTTTTCAGCCGTTGCTTTAGAAAGAGACAAGCGTGAATTAAACTAAGATTAAAGTTAACCGACGTTTGTGAAACTGGCTCTGAGGTTTTATCCAGACAAACTTGTCACAGCGCATAAACATATGCACAAGGAATTTGATTGGGCCCGTAAGTGCATGCACAAGGAAATAAACCGATCGATTTCTTTGCGCATATGCTTATGCAAGTCTATGCACCTATGCACCAAGCTTATGTGCCTATGCAAGTCTGGTAGACATCTCGAGCGTTTTTCCTCTCCATCCGCAGGATCAAAATGCTTCCGGAGAGCGAACGTGGCTGTTGAATAAAACCAATGGTATCGGAGGAAGTCGCGCGACCGAGCTGCGAATCGGCGTTTCGCGTTTGCCGCTCGCGAGTAGCTCTCGCGCTTCCGTTAACTCGGGAGTTTGCTGTAAGAAAGACTCAAGTTTTCGTTAAAATTTCATTCATTCGGATTTGGAAAATTTGTCGACCGAACTGTGCTTATAGATTACAGATATTGATCGGTTGAATACAACTGTACAACTTTTAGCTTAGCTCCCAGTGAAAACACTAACGTTGAATCGATGTCAATGGGGTCGAAACCGCGTCCCAACCGTGAGTTTTCGAAAATAATTAAAAGTTTTGGAACGTAATTTTTCGATTTCGTATATTAAATAAGTTAACTTGGCAGTTCTCTCCGATAAAATGTTAAAAGTACTCGGAACGTTGAACGTAGCGATTTAACCAATGATATGTAGTCTTTCAAAAACGACCTACACCGGCCAATGTATTTATTTAAAAAACAAACGACGCTCGGATTTGGACCCTTTTCAAGTAATCTGTTGACACGATTGTTACCGATCTCATATCTTTCCTAGTGATTTAATACAAAAAAATGAACTTCATTATTTTCGAAAACTGACGGGGTTGGGACGCGGTTTCGACCCCATCGCCGGTCGATTCGACGTCAGCGTTCTCGCTAGTAAAAAACAACTCGAGTCGTTCTTTCATCGAATTCTTCAATCATGAATCGGTTTACATTAATCGGCGCGACGCTCTTATCGGAGCTCGCGAGAATCCTCGGATCGTAAATACAAATCCAGATGGACGGACGCATACTTGGGCTATAAATACTCAGTAATTAATTCTCTATTTGTTAGACGCGTCGAGTGCGCGATTAATTAGCGCGTGTCAAGCTCTTTCCAGCTCTGTCCTCCTTCGCCGGCAATTTTTTATCCTCTCTGCTCCTTCCCCTCCGACCGCCGCGGTCGCGAGACGCCGTACGGACACTCGTCACACTCGTGTCGTTTCAAACGTAGACACAAGACGCAGGCGAGGCGAGCGGCCGCCTCGATCAATAGCGTTGTCCACGCGGGAATTTCCGAAGCAGACGGTTACATCATTACGTCGCGCAACCGCGCGGTGACGTTTTACGCTTTATCATCGTCCCCGCGCGTTCGCGGGAGCCACCGAGTCGCGAGTCACCAGGGCGACCGCGGTGTACGTTGAGCGTCGCCGGTTAGGGAGTGGAAGGGCGGACGCACTCACCCGGACTTGCTGGCCTGCGTCGCCTCGATTGCGTGAATCCTCAGCTTGTTCGCGATGTCCCGCAGCTCCTGGATCGTATTCAGCTCGGGCTTGTGATAGTTCGCCATGTTCTCGGCCATGTGGGTACGTGCGTACGTGCGTGCGTGTGTGCCTGCCTGCCTGCCTGCCTGCCTTGCGACTCCGTTGAAACGGCGGCCCCGACCTCGCGGCTTTTTCGACGGTCCCCGCAAAAATGCGACGAGCCTGCGCACGCGACGCGCAACAAGTACGCAGAATTCGCGGGGGCCCCGGGGACGCCCGAGGACGACCGAGCGCGGCCGAGCGCGACCAATTCCCGCCAACGCCGCCAACGGTCGTAGACGATAGTAAAGGCCATTCTACAATTGCGTAAACGTGGTTGTTAGGCTGGATTCACATTGAGCGTAAGTTGCGTAGCGTAACCTGCGTATCGCCAATCACAGGACTAGTTCAACGGAATTATTGAAACGGTTCTATCAGCATGACCCTGTGATTGGTGATACGCAGGTTACGCTACGCAACTTACGCTTCATGTGAAAGCACCCTTAGCGGTTGTAGAGTGTTGTAAAACACAGTTTTAAACTAGCATTTCCGATTGTAAAGCCTGTTGTAAAAGATGGTTGAACTTCATCTTTCACGACTACAACGACGTAGGACGTAAAAATTAACCAATCATTCACTTGAATTATGACGTATCTCACTCTATTGTATATTACTTTAATATACAACACTTACTACTACTTCTACTCCTACAACCCTACAACTACGTTTACGCAATTGTAGTATGGCCTTTAAGCCTCGTCTACATAGAAATCGTAAAGCCGTAGTCGTATGAATAGTCGATTATGATTGGTCAATTCTTATATGCCTAACGAAATTGACCAATCGCAGTCGATTATTCTTACGACTGCGACTCTGCAACTCTCATTGTAGACCCAGCATCAAGCCTCGTCTACATTGAAGTCGTAAAGTCGTAGTCGTAAGAATAGTCGACTGTGATTGGTTAATTCTTATGTGTCTGACGAAATTGACCAATCGCAGTCGATTATTCTTACGACTACGACTCTGCGACTCGCATTGTAGACCACGCATAAGCTTTAAGCCTCCGCTACAATGATTCTCGGTTCTGTCTACAATGGTCGTAGTCGTAAGAATAATCGACTGCGATTGGTCAATTCTTATCGAGCGACTACGACTACGACCATTGTAGACAGAACCGAGAATCATTGTAGCGGAGGCTTTAAAGC
>NW_011967223.1:410334-431233 GCF_000949405.1 Vollenhovia emeryi | reverse complement strand
CCTTAAGAAATTGACCAATCACGGTCAAGTATGAGTCAGATTAGCCGCGATGAGCGACGAGCGACGCGCGATTATCCAATGAGCGTACAGGTTTTATCGGAAAGCGTACAGTTTTCCTATAAAGACTGCACGCCCATTTTATTTTTTTAAAATGACCTTGTGCTGTGATTGGTCAAATCTGAAATTCCATGGCACCACATTGAAATTTTATTCAATGAATTGCCAGATTTGACCAATCATAACACAGGATCACTTTAATCTGGATCATTTTGATTTTCTCGCGAAAGCAGCTATTATGTTCAAGACCGTCGAGATTGGTCGAGGCATCTTGCGAATTGCGATACGGAACTACTCGGGTCACTTCCGGAAATCATGGTCTTCGGAACGTCAAACCATCAGCGTGGTTGTTGACATCTGTTTGAAACAAATACTCTCTACCGAGCGTTGGTTTTCGCGTCAAGGGTGAAACGGAGTCCAAGTCAATAACATTCGGACGCGAATACGGGTGGATCTGACCGATAAGATGTCCCGTAAGTAAAGCAGCATTGTCGTGAACAATATGCCCACGCAGGAATAATTTGTAATCGAGAGACGCGAGCAGGGATCAGTTCGATCGAATAAAATCTTGCAGTATTTTTACATCCTCACCCTGCGATAAATGCGTCGCTGATCTAAACTATTTATTAAACAACTCCCGAAAGTACAATATTTAACGCGACAAAATCTTCCCGTTTTGTTCCATCATGTCTTTTGATCGCAGATCTTTTGACAGAACTGCCTGCGCTCGGAGCACGAAGTTTTGGGGTTATTACATACGTTGCGCCAACTCCTAACATTTATTCTCGTAATATGATTCTATTTGCAACGAATTCGCGTGCCGATTTGAATCAATCAACTTCAGCTTATAGCCAAGAAGCGGACTTGGTTTACAAAAGGTTCTTCACTCACTCGTACCTGCACTCGTGCATTCTTCCTCGCTACATTAATATACATATCATTCCTTACTTGCTATGGCCGGTGCTATTACATTTCCTGATTTGCGACGTGCCGCTTCAAATCAGAACTCGACGCCTCTCGCTATCTCTACCTCGCCTGTGCTTTCATTTCGCCTACTTTTATCTACTCCATTTTATTCCTGCTACTGTGGATCTCTTTATCGCCAGACGACACGCTGGTAGAAGACGTCTGCAAGCCTACGTACGAAGGATACTTCGAAGGCCACAGCAACGATGTTACAGCGCTGAGCTTCGATCCGACTTCCGATCAATTCATATCGAGTAGCCTAGACAAGACGATAATGGTGTGGAAGTTGGACCACAGGAGGTCGGCTTACAAGTTCTTTGGGCACACAGATGGTGTCTTGGACGTCTGCTATTCGCCAAGCGGACGCCTCGTGGCCAGCGCTTCGAGAGACACATTCGTGAGAATTTGGGTTCCTAAAATTAAAGGGGCCTCAATAAAGTTTAAAGCTCACAGCTCCGCCGTAACATCGGTGCAGTTCAATCCGAATGCAGAAGAGGTAATCATGTTTAATTACAGCCGACCTGCCACAGATCCCGTCGCTACTTACGGTAATTGTCGATATCTTTAGTTGGTCACTGCGTCGAACGACAAAACTGTAAAGTTGTGGTCGGTGAGCAAGAGATTCCTCAAGTCGTTCAGCGGACATACGAGTTGGGTGAACTGCGCCAGGTTTTCTCCCACTGGTAGACTCTTGGTGTCGTGTGGCGATGACAAAATGGTGAAAGTCTGGGACGTCGCCAGCGGAAAGTGTGTCAAAACGTTCACCGAGATAAATGGTTCGTTGAGCGCGTTGCAATTTTTATACCTTAGATCTCTAGAATCAAGTTCTGCTACGTTCCAGCTCTCGTTAGATGCGTGGACTTTCATCCGAACAGCCCGACCGTCGGATCGGCGAGCGAGGACGGGTGCGTCAAGTTGTACGACCTGAGAATGGACTCTTTATGCCAGCTCTACAACGCTCACAAAGGGCCTGTGAATATGATCAAGTTCCATCCAAGGGGTAATTTCATGTTGACGGCTTCGAGCGACTCGACGATGAAGGTAGCTTGAGACTTCGATTCCATATAGCGGCTTCAATAAGGCGTTACCGCATCTGCTGACGGCGATATCCGTTTAGATCTTAGACATCCTGGAAGGCCGCCCAATTTACAATCTCAGGGGACATCGTAATAGATGCAGCGTAACGTCCATAGCATTCTCCACAAACGGCAAGCTCTTCGCTTCTGGTGGCACGGACCGACAAGTTCTAATATGGAAGTCCAACGTGTGTGTGGATGGCAAAATCGGAAGAGTTCCCACGCAGTTAATGCCTTCCGTGCGAGAGCCTCACGGAAGGGGTGAAAGGTCGAACAGCGACGAAGAAGACGTAGTCGGGAAACGGGATCGAAAGAAAGTAATTATTTAATATGGAAATACATTTCCATGTAGTTATATCATTCATTACAAAAGAAACAAGCTAGATTTTATCAGGAACTGTTAATCTTATAAGATCATATCATTTCAGTATTTATCGGACACGTTAGAAACATTAGATCTAAAATCGGATAAGAGTCGTAAAGAATCGCCAAAGAAAGAGACCAGGTCTGAAATGGTCGACACGAGGAACGTTGAATTTTCCGAGGGGGCTTGTGCAACGAACGTGCCAATCCCACGGGATCAGGCATCGCCCGAGGCACCTTCGTCCTATCAGTCCGTTAAAACAGTAGAAGCACTCTGTGATAAAATACAGTCATTACATCGCACTGTTACAGTGTTGGAACGACGCTTGACAATTTTGGAAGAGGCGTTTAATATGTTTACTACAAGCTTTCTCAGCTGTGAGAAATGACTGAAAAGATCCCGAATCGATATCAAATCAACTCTGATATCGATTCAAAGATATCTTTTCTCCAATCATTTCTCACTGAATGTTAGGCTTACGATTGGTAATCGCTTGAAATAACTTGTATATATGTATATGTACAATATTGATGACTCGTTGTTAATCTGAACAACAGATTTTTAATTATTTTGTAACGTATATTATAAGGACTGTAAATATGCTAACAACTCGTATTCCAACACCTTACAGGCATGAAAGACGTGCTGCGTTATGACAAGAGACCCGTATGCAACTGCTTAGGACAATAGAAAATATGTTATTGCATGCTATTTTTGTACTTTTTGTATATATACGAATAAGTAATTTAAAATGTGACCTTTTTTCATATCATGGAAAAGGTACAATGTAAAAATGTCTCCGCAACATATGCTGGTACTGCGAAAACTTGCTAACAAATCGTGCACCAACGCCTTGTACAGACAGAAAAGACACGTTGCGTTGTGACAAGTGCAAGAGACTTGTACGCAACTGCTTAGGATAATAGAAAATATGTTATTGCATGCTATTTTTGTACTTTTTGTATATACTCGTATACGAATAAATAATTTAAAATGTGACCTTTTTTCATATCTTAGAAAAGATACAATGTAAAAGTGTATTCGCAACATACGCTCGTACTGCGAAAACTTGCTAACAAATCGTGCACCAACGCCTTGTACAGACAGAAAAAGACACGTTGCGTTGTGACAAGTGCAAGAGACTCGTGCGCAACTGCGTGGAGCAATAGAAAATGTTTTATTACATGCTACTTTTGTACTTTTTGTATGTACACGAATGAGTGATTTAAGATACGACTTTCTTTTTTATAGAAAAGATACAGTGTAAAAAATTCTCTGTAATATACGCTCGTACATATTTAGCAGCACCTGTTGCAATCACATTACTCTTCGAACCGCTTCTGCTCCTCAGTGGGTCCCCAAAAACTGGCAAGTTTTCCCCGTTTTCTTGAGCGTTGCCAGGATCTCATCCGAGCTGAGCGCAGTAGTCACAAGTACCTTCTTTTCTGGCAGATTTATCTCGACGTCGTCGATGCCTACGACAAACAAATACATTAGAAATACTGCGTACATAGGTGGCAACATACATGTATCGTTTCTTTTTGTACTGAAGTTACAATTGTATCATTTCTCTGCTCGACACCTCCGCTTCCATGCGCAACGTTTAACCTCACCTCCCACCCGTCTCGTTAATCTTTGCGGGGGCAACGTCTGCGAGACGTTGGTGTCGACGAGACGACAATCGCGAAACGCGAGCGTGCGTACCGTAAACACTTTCGCACCCCCGCGACATCGAAAGGCTGTCAAGTACCTGTTTTCTTCCCGAGCACGTTTCGCACGGCATTCGAGCATCCGTCGCACGTCATCTCGACGCTGAACTCGTGGACCTGGCGGACAGATCGTTGGGTCAATCATCCGAACGTTCGTCCGAGACGAGAATAATAATCGTTCTGCCGTTACCTGAGCTGCCATAATTGCGATACGCCACCGGGAGTCGACGCGTCGAACGGGCTACCGCGAGAGCAGGTGACGAAGTGGCAATAGTGGGATCGCTTGAAAATGTGCAATGTACGACTGAAGTCTTATCTGCAGCTGCACCGCGAACGATAACGTGTATCGTGCGCGTTGACCGTTTCTGATTGGAAAGCAACTATATTTGCCGAGACGGGCCGATTTTCACGCCCGATAAAAACAATCTCGAGAGAATCGCGTTTCACCAGCCGGCGCCTGGTGACTTCTTGACGCGCTATTATTGCTAAAATCCACGTTCGATTGTATCGAGACCGTCTACTAGATTGTACTTTCGCCAGCAACGATCCAAGTTTCAGGATTTAATTTATCTTGCACTTGTATTCGGCTCTTGATTGCAAAGAGAAATAATTTAGAAATCAAGTTCTTCCAATTTTTACAAGTTCGCGCGAACATTCCTGCGAGTTCACTTCGATAAACGTGAATATATTCCTGCGAGGATTAAATAATCCACGATTGTATCTTTCGTTAAAAAATTCTCATCTTCCTAGCAATTTAATCGAACAAGCGGTATAAATAGAATCTTTTGTTAAATACTTGTCGATTGAGGGTGTGAGAGAGAGAGAGAGAGAGAGAGAGAGAGAGAGAGAGAGAGAGAGAGAGAGAGAGAGAGAGAGGACGCTCTCGGGGGATTCAGTTTTTATTTGCATCCTTGCATCTTGACATAAGGTAGAAAAGTATTACGGTTGATGCCTAGTAGTTGCCCTCTGCACACCCCAGAACTGCCCTTTCGACTGCGCGAGGAACGAGCTTGCATCCTACCTACGGCACGATTTGTTTTTGCAAGCGTCTCGACTAAAGGACGAACTCGCGATACGGATTTTTGTCCAGATCGACTACAATTTTCCTACAGCTTTTTCTCCCGCGTCCCGGGGCGATGGTGAATTCTATCCCTACGACTTTTCGATGGCGAGCAGCGGGCGAAATGTACAAATGCATCATCGAAATATGTCCCTGTCGCGCTGTCCCTACGGTCGTTCTCTCGCGAGAACGTGGACTGGCACGGACGGCGACGGGGTCGGATGCCTTGTGCGAGTGAGAGGACCTTATCACAGTAATCAGTTCGGCTCGTACCGAGAATACCTGCCTCTGCTAGTCTCACTAATCGGACACTCCGTCGGTCGTCGCTCTCTGTCACACCACTCATTCCATACACTTGTCTAAAGTCTAATCTGTTGCACACTCGGTCATATTGCTCTACGATGTTAGCGATAATCCTTAGTCGTTAGACAGTTCGTTAATACACCTGTCGAACACGGCTCTTGCTATTATCTGCAGAGATAACATGACGGGGAGCATATACTTACTGTAGTCGACGCTTTCCGTTCATCCCGTATGATAGCACAGCTGTAGCCTCCTTCCTCTTCCTTGCTGACAAACGGGAAAATTTATATACTGAGCTTCACGCCGACGAGAGGGACCGGGGTAATTTATAAATATCGCAGCTTTTTCGTTTTACGCTTAGGACATGTCTGTTACATTTATTCGCCCAAACGAAGCATCGGGATTACTGACAATGCGGCCGAAATGCAATTTCTGTATGACAAATTGTATCGCGTACGCAAGCGGGGGCTTAATAGTACTTTAGCTTTAGCTTTGGCGCGTTTGTCGATCTGCTCGGGGAGGACCCGAAGACGCACACGGGGATCGCAATATACTGGCAGTTCGCAATTTCGGAGACTATCATTCCCCAATGACATACATATGTTTTTACAATTGTTACGTGTATTAATTAAGCGGCGTAACGAGACTCGGGATCTTCCATTAAAATATATCCGGTCTCTCAGTAAAAATATATATGAGCGGGGCCGTCAGTTCGGTCTTGGTGAAAAGACGAGCCAGAGATACATGCGAACCTGGGAAAGGGAGTTCCATGGAATGCTACGGCATCGTCAGGAGTCGGGGAATAATTTGAGCACGACAGTTACGAAATGACCGTTGTTAACTGAGACTCGTTTTGACGGTAATCTATTCTATTTCTTATCATTCGATGTAAATGCGATGCAAACACATTGCTGACAAATCATAAAAGTATAATGTCGAATGCTGAACGCAAGAGTCAACGATTGGAAGATAAGTTATTCCAGAAAGAAAAATGCAATTCTTTTGTACTAGTAAAGAGACGCGCTTTGTCGCAAACACGGTAGTTTATGGCGTGACGCAATTCTGGAGATAAAAACCGCGATTACTTCGTTCATATATCGTTCGCATTCAGTCCGTCGGACTGACTAGATTGTAGCCTGATGGCGGATTGGCGTGAATCCAGCGTCAGAGAAAGCTGTAAGTGTTCTGAACCGCTCTGCGTTCCCCAGTGGACGAAGCCTGCTGTTCCGCAATAATTCTCTGCTGCTCTCTCTCTAGTCTCTCCAACGATTCCACGCGCGTTCTTATAGAACCACCATAAGTGCGTACCTATTTTATTAACATCTCATTAAGTACCGGTATATATTCTTAATCTTGCTATCTTATCAGAAGTTTCCCTTAAAGTTTCTGGATTTTAGAGATAACAAAATATACACATATCAGAAAAAGGCTTGTCAATATTTCAAGGAGTGAAACTGACAGTGAATTCAGTTGCTTGCACTAGTGTGCACTGAGACCTGTTTACAGACAATTCTTATATTCAAGAATCGTCTTAAATACTTTTTCAATACATCTTAGTCAGTAAACTGACCTGTACAGTATCCGTACAGATCATTTTTTGGCTAAATAGTTTTTGAACATATTTTTAAGATGACCCTAAATATAAAGGCCTGTGTCCACGATGCTAGAACTTGCGGCTTTTATGGAATACCTCCAAGTTGATTGGCTACAGATTTCTCGAAACTAGAACTTGGACCAAGTTCTAACAACGTGGACACAGGCCTTGAGAATTGACTCTGAACAAACTTGGTGTGCACTCAGTGCGTACTAGTGCAGGCAACTGAATTCGCAGTAAGTTACGGTATAGGAGAAAATGAAGTTGGATCTAGCAGATTTACCTTACTGGTGCTGCGAAGAATATTCGTGTTAAAGTACAGAATGACTTTTTGAGCAAGTACATATTTAATTTTGCGATAACTAAAAAATTACATAATTTTTAACGACAATAGACTTGGACGGTCTTATAGATAATAGAAATATTGACGAGAATTTTTCTAACATTTTTTCGGAAATATAAGCAAACAGGATATTTCCGTCCAGAATATTAATGCTATTCCATTCATTTAAAAATGCTGTTTTTCTTATATCTTTCCGATATGAATGCTGCAAATGATTTAATTTTAAAATTATCAGAGTGTCAATTGGATATGATTTCTGGACGCTCCTATATTGCTTGTGGCAAGGTTGAAATATAAATCTCTTACAATATAATAAAGCACACCAGAAATTTCAAGAAAAAGCTTTCACTAAAAGCGAGCTCCTTGTCCCACGGTCATGTTTTTCTGAATACTGTATTTTTCACGCGTTTATATCGTTTTACACTTTTCACAAAAATTTCATCACTTGGCGATAATTTTGCATATTTAAGCGAATGATATACAAGTTGAATCAAATCATAATTTATCGAATAAATAAACAAATACAAAATATAAGAGTGTATTGTGTAACATAACGTACCTTGGGTGAGAAAATTAGAAAAAATATGAACACAAGGAATTTTTAACAACGCACTAATTGTCCCCTTTTTTTTGGTGTATATTTTTTGAACATATCATATTAAATAAATTATAACAAATATCGGATTCTGTGGTAAAAAGAATACATAAATAAGTTGCATTGCATTTAACTTTGTATATCAATCTATACAAATTTCCATCGAGTTTCCAGCGAGTTTGCACAAATGCAGATGCCGATTCAATCTGTCCTGTATCATCGACCATACGATAAATATGGGCGCTTTAGCTGGTTATCTACTCACTGTCTGTAGATTAGACTTCAGACTGTGGGTGTTGGCCACTCGCGCTCACACAAGAGGAGTTAGACTTCCACTGCAGACTCTTACTTCTCTGGGCTCCAGAGCTGCCGGAGGTCTCCTCTCTTGCGACTGATGCACATTCGAGCCACTCGCCACGTTATGGTGCCCCGATCGCGGTGGGTGGTTCGTCGCCACTACATACTCTGTTAAAGTAACATCCGCAGTCCCGCCAGATTCGAGTGGTATCGCATTCTGGCGAAAGTGTTCAAGCATATCGTATATCGCAGGAAAGCACAGATGCTGGACTCGGCAATGACCTTGATCATTTAACGTCATCCGTAAATGCTGCAACGAAAAATTACACGTGTGTAAAAATGACGGGGGAAAAGAAAGCTGTTGGAACGTCATTCCGTCGTTAAGCGTTAAAGATGGTGTCAGTAGTTACTTTTGCTCTTCCTTGGAAATTAAAAGTTAACACGAATTCGCCTTTTCTAGTCTCGCTCTGCCGGACCAGGAACACACCGTGACCGTTAGCTGCACTGTGTAATACGAGCTGCGCGGCGTCCGAGCGAGGAAGGGTGCCATGGAACCATGGGTAGTCTCGTAAGCTACTCGATAAATCCAGCTCGCCCTCGTTAGCAGGCACTGCGGGCAGACGCAAACGTGTAATTAGTAATTTATCCGCCGAGTTATACTTGCCTTACTTTGCTCCCTTACTTTGCTCGATTTCTTGCTGAGAGGAACATAATTCTAGATTACTACTGCTGCGCATATGTAGTCTTGGAGGTAATTCCGGCGGGTTGCCCTGCGAGTCGTCGCCGTGTTCGTGACTAGCGGACCGGAAGCTCTTACTCGCCGAGTTGGCTCGTAATCGATCGCTGTCGGATCCCATAGCCAGTGAGCCGTGGCCCAGGGAATCCCCTAAGGAGTCGCCCGGCCCGGAGCCAGGCGCGCTGGAGCTCTGCTGCACCGTTCGCATGCAATACCTGATCGTCGCCAGCCACGACTTCATGTCGTTCGAGTCGTGCGCCTCGATGACAAACTCCATGGTCTGGGTCTTCAGGACGAACGTGTTCTCGTGATCCGGCATCTCGAGCGCCGTGGTTTCCCTCGCCTCCGTTATCGCCGAGCAGAAGACGCCGCTTCGTGGTTTCACAGCCTTCGGCGGAGAGTAGAACTCCAGCATGTAGCCACCGATGGCCTTTATCAACGCTAGCCGCGACTTCTCCCACTTCTGCGTCCCGTCTATGTTCTCCCCCATCAGGGAATTGACGATCCCTTCCTTACGGCACTCCACCACGATCTTGGACAGCTTGGCCTTCGAGTGCTTGTCCTTGCGGTGCTCGCTGTGGGACAGCTCGACCTCGTCGCTCTGCTGCTTGTGGAAGAAACTCTTGCCCTTTTTAAGCCCCTTAAAGGATAATCTGCGGAAGAAGGGCTTGTGGGCGGGCTTCGGCGACACTGCCTCCCCCTCGTGCTCCGAGTAGTCGCTGAACTCCTCGTGCGAGGACGCGCGGACCGGTGCGTTGACATTCTGGCTCGCAAGATTCACGTCTCTCTCATTGGATATTACGCTCCTAGTGTCGTGCAACGATAGCGATCTAAAAGGAATATGTGTACAGTATATTATACAATGTTACTACATATGCGAATAATCTAAAAACCCAACTTCCATTATTTGAAAATTTATAAAACGTACATTCTTCTAACACATCCGCTCGTGTGAAATGTATAACAAACGCGAGTGTCCTGTCAACTCCAACTTATTTTTTATCAATTTTACTGCCTCGGCCGACCGCGACCCTCCAACGTTTACCAATCAGGCAATTACTTCCCGATGTGCAAAGGTTTCTTCAATACTTTAGACCGGTATTTGTAATCGGATCTTATATTCAAGACCGTCTTGAATTCATCTAAAGATGCCGTACGCAACATTTCATCGGCTACGTAGTATCTAACTTGTCAACAACCTCAAGGGTTATTTGACACCGGTGTAAAAATTCTTTATTCGCGTGCTTAACCTTTTTGGTCAAACGCTGAGTCCAGCACTCGCGCTTCAAAGTCGCTTAAACGCCGAATCTTACGCTCTCCCCAGGAAAGTACGCGAGGGCCGAGGGCCGAGATCGAACCGAGGGCCCTACCGTACCGATCACTCGTGTTCGCGCAGAGCTACACGTTATATCCCGGCCGACGTAAACGCGGGGCGCACGCACCTCACGCTCTGACGCAGGTACTCGCTCTCGAAGTGCTCGCAGAAGCTCTCGACGAACTTGCGGAGGAAGTCGCGATGCGACAGATTGGCGCGGGCGCTCTCGGGCAGGTTCAGGCTGACGTAGGCGCAGAACGCCTTGGCGAAGTCGGAGGCTGAGGCGCGGGCGTGTCTCTCGCAGAACTCGATCCAGCCGGTCGCTACTTCCGGCGACGCGGCGGTCGCCGTGGACGATGTGGCCGTAACCGGTGCCGTCGCCGCAGTCGTCGTCGTCGTCGACGTCGCCGTTGTCGCCGCTGCTGCCGCCACCGCCACCGCCGTCGTCGTTGTCGTGGTCGTCGTCGTTGCCGACGTTGACGTAATCTCCGTCGTCGTTGTCGTCGTCGCCGGCGTCGGCGTCGGCGTCGGCGGCGTCGGCGTCGGCGTCGTCGTCGTCGTCGTTGTCGGCGACGTCGTCGTCGGCTTCGTCGCCGTCGATGCCGTCGTTGCCGTCGCGTTAATCGCCGGCGATTCCGCGCTGCTCGCTGTCGGCGTGCTCGCGGCGTAAACACTCATTACCGGCGTCTGGCTCGCGTAGGGGGCGGAAGACCTCCCCCCCCTGTGCCGCCGCCGCCGCCACCACCACCGCCGCCGTCGTCGCCACCCGTCGCCCTCCACTCTCGCCCCCCGCCGCCGCCGCCGCCGCCGCCGTCGTCGTCCCTTCGGGGTCCCCCTTCACGATCGCCAACGTCGCCAGCGTTGAGGGTGAACGCGCGCGCGAGCGTGCCCGGCGGACATATCACACGGCCCGGCTCTGCTCCGCTGTAAAACTAATCACGGCGGCCGCCGAATGGCCACGGTCGAATGACACACATGCACGCGCACGTACACGCGCGCGCGCGCACGCGGGGAAAAGATTGGGCGAAAACGAGGAGGGAAGAGACCGAGGCGCGAGTATATGCGAGGGAACGTCGATGCGATTCCGCGCGAGAGAATTGCCGAGTTCGGCTCGAATGACACCCGCGACGAGCTCGCTACATCACCGCGCCTTATAATCCTCCTCTTCGATTCATCGTAACGCTCCGCGATGGGGAGAGGGGGGGGGATGGGAAAGAGGAGCCGGGAGTCCGGTCGTCGGGGGAAAGTCTCACTGCTACGTTAACGTCACACGCGTCTACCCGCGACTCCGTCCGTCCGTCTGTCTCTCTCTCTTTCGTGACCCCCGTTGCCGGGCGGACGATGAATGATCATCGGCGACTTTTGTCGGGACCGCGCGCACGCCGCGATCTTATCGCGCGCGTGCCAAAGTCAAGGACCCGCACGCGTGACGCCCGCGCGCTCGCAGCACCGTCGTCCTCGCTTCGCGGAAATATTTGCGGGCATTACGAGGCACACGCGCGAAATGCGTGATACGCACGACTCGCCAGCACCACTGGCGCACTCTTCTCTCTCTCTCTCTCTCTCTCTCCCTCTCTCGTCGCGCGTAAAGGTTAGGCAGTCGCGTGGCCCGCTCTCTCGCACATAGAAATCCGCATTTACATCATCCCCGTCGGAATTGCGCGTGCACGTATTTGTGCGCGATTAGCCGTTTGCCGCAATTTATGAGTCGTCCTTTGTATTGTACACGCACCGGCATAAATGCTGTCCCTATCCTTGTGAGGTGCACGCACACAACTAGAGTCCCTGCAGTTGTGTGCGTGCACCTCACAAGGATAGGGCAGCATTTATGCCGGTGCGTGTACGCGTCGACTGATCCCTTTCCCGAGGTCGTGTCTCGATTTTAAACACAATTTCCGATTTTTCCGCTTAGACTTTGATTCCGGTCCTGAATGGGTGTTCGAGCAGAAAAGCCGAAAATTGCGTAAGATCGAGACGCGACCTCGCGAAAGGGATCAGTCGATGCCTGTGTCCAGCAGAAGTTTATAGCGCTTGCTAAGCGCTTTGCGTTCATTGAATTATACTTTCAGATCTGTGCTGAAATAGAGCTATTCTTCTAGATCTATCCAATCAGCATAAAGCGAATCGAGAAAACGTTGAAGAAATGCTAGAGGAGTTCGTTTTACATTTTCGTCACTCCCTTTCGAGAGATGGCGAATCTTTCTCTCTAGGGGTGCGTTCCGTTTCACGCATGATGCGCATGACGCATCATTTATCCTCATTTAACATCAGGGGCTCGATCACGAATCTTTTCCTGTAGCGCGAACTCGTGAAAAGCTAGAGAAAAAGGTTCCCTGGTAAATAATAAATAACAAGGATAAATGATGCATCATGCGCGAAACGGAACGCACCCAAGATGTGTTCTTTGTAACTGCACCGTATACGTAATTAGGCGCCGAAAGGAACAAAGACGGAAGATGTAAGTAATAGTTAAAGAGACGAGGACGAGGGACGTAAAGTGCAAAAGGCTCAGCCGCGAGGTGCAGATCCACGGTCTCTCCCGCGTACAAGTTAGAACCCTGGTGGACCCTTAACCTCATTAGAGCGGAGCGTAGGCGAAAATAAAGATCCGAGATGATCGAGTCCTGCACGAAGAGGCGAATGTTGTTGGGCATCACATTCTTAGGAGGGTTAGTCGCTCGTATATATTCCACGCCGAGTAACGGACTGGCAGAGAGCTCGAGCCGTTGAGCAAAGCTTGCGGACCGACTCAATTTCGCGCGTCTATTGCCCGCAGATTGACGGTTCTAGCGCTAATTATCGAGAGCCACTGGACCAACAGCTCGAGCAAGCTTTACGTGGACAACTACGAGAACAATTCATCCTGCATCTCCGGCGAGGAGTACGAGGTGATATCCGAGTGCCATCCGTGCACGGCCTTTGAAATCGCCAGCGAGAGCATCGGCGTCTGCGTCCACGCGAGGTACAAGGAGGTGCTCAAGTGCAAGAGCGGTGAAACGATAACGAGAAGGTGAGAGTACACACGTACACGGGACGTGTTATCAGGTGGTCAATTCTGTATCTTGCATTACAGTGAAAATGCTAAAAGCCAGTAGCTTTGTCCCTTTCTAATCGTCCTCTTAAGCCCAATGTCCACGATGCTAGAACTTGGACCAAGTTCTAGCATCGTGAACATTGGCCTTTAGAAAGAGACGAAGCCACTCACTTTTAACATTTGCACTATTTTGCAAGATACAGAATTCACTTATTGCTTGGTTCTACTTACCTGGGGCTCTATTCTGTACTCGGCTACCGACAACTATCGATAACGACGTTTGCGCAGCTTTTTTACACGACAAGCTATGCGAACGTCGTTAATGACATCGATAGGTGTCGGTAATTGTGTACGCAATAGAGCCCCTGGTACACTTAGTTCTCACACATTCGTGTTGCAGTTGCGACAAGGTGGCTTGGCTGGAGGAACGGGCGTTCTGGAAGTTCGAGGGCTTCATGCTCGCCGCGGCGATCGTCTCTTGCTTCACCGTGTACTGGAGAGAGAACATACTGCGACAGAGAATAATCAGGAAGGTGGCGAGACAGTTGCGAATTAGCGTGTGAACGTTGCCAGAGCTGGACGCAGGTGCTTTACACTTTCGCCGCTCGTTCGAGAGAGAACAATGAGCGAGGTGTACCTGGCGGTATATTCCACGGCGGACTTGTGTCTCGCTCCGATCGAAACGATAGTGACCCTCTTTACTATAAAGTACTGTGAATCCACGATAGGCATCAAGCTGATACCGAGTAAGCAGGATTTAACCGAGCGAGCGTACGCGATAGATCTCACGAATTTTGTCTACGAAATTGTCAACATAAGCGAAGTACCTTGTTACGCGAACTCGTGCGAGCTACCGAACGTCACTGTGAACGCGGACAGCTGCATGGCTGGTTTGTGTACAGTATTGCGGCAGATTGTAAAGAGCGCGAGTTCCGAGTATACGATGCACGACGCTAGTAAGTTGTTGGGCTTCAAGGGCTCCTGCTTGATGGCTTGTTCCGAGGCGAGCGTGTGGACGAAATTTTGCGAGGTCGACTTAATTTTAACTCTCAAGTCTCTGGACACGAGGGATCCAGAGAGATCCGAACTGCCCGTCAGCTTAGCCAGATTCGAGTGCCACATGTCTCAGCCGGTTAGGCTGCACAATTTATACAAGTATACGATGTGCAAGAAGTTTGCTGCGCTTGATATAACTAGGCGGGACAAGACCGGCCTGCCGGAACACGCGTACGCCGAAGGCGCGTGTATTACGTTGTCCGACATAATTATATTCGTCTGCATGCACATTCTGCTGAATACGTTTTCGAGCCAGATGATATCGAAACTGGTGCCCTTGACGGCCAAGTGGTACGATAGAATGTTGGCGGATCGATTCATAATAAAATGTCTAGAATGTCTGCCTGTATCAAGGAGTCGTGATTCAGACGCGCTCCAGTATACACTCCCGGTCGTAGTGAACGAGAGTTTATACAAGAGCGATCCTAAACGGTACAAGCCAAGAAACCGCATTTACACGAGACAAGAGGATATAGAACACTCGTTGCAGTTGGTCGAAGGCATGCAGATCTTGATGCAGCTCGACGCAGAGCCATTCGGCGTGGAAGTGAACCTCGACTGGTCCGACGTGCCCTTCGACGCCACGCCGGAAGGTGGTTCGTTGCCGCTCGCGAGGCTGCGGCGAAAGCAGGAGCAGCTGCAGAATCTGTGCAAACCCGTCCTGAAATTGGCGAAGGCGGGTGACACTATTGTGGATTTCTGTTCGGGTAGCGGCCATTTAGGAATATTGATAGCGTACTTGTTGCCCCGCTGCACGGTCATTCTGCTGGAGAACAAAGAGGAGTCGTTGAACAGGGCTAAGACGAGGGTGCAGAGGATGAAGCTGACGAACGTGAGGTTTTGCCAGTGTAACTTGGATTACTTTAAGGGGGACTTCGACATCGGCACGTCGTTGCACGCCTGCGGTTTGGCGACGGACCTGGTGATTCAACGTTGCATACGAAAAAACGCGATTTTCGTGAGCTGCCCTTGCTGTTACGGCTCGCTGCAGGACTGCCATCGGCTGACGTATCCGCGAAGCGATGTTTTTAAGACGCGCGTTAGCAATAAAGAATACTCATACCTGAGTCACGCGGCGGACCAGACGCATGACGAACTCAACATTAAGACTAAACAAGGCTACAGATGTATGACAATTATAGATACGGACAGGAAACTGTTCGCCGAACAATTTGGGTACAAGGTTTATCTCGCTAAATTAATTCCAGAAACGTGTACACTTAAGAATCACTTGTTGATTGGTATACCAAAAGGTAAACTAACACGTGGCAATTCATGTGACAATTAAAATTGCATCTGCCGAATGATTTCTGGAAATAAGTGGCATTTGATTGTGAGAATATTGTTTAATTTGATCGATAGCAATATACAAACTTTATTATATGTAGTAAAATATTTATTATATACGTATACATGTATATAACATTTATTTATTTTACAAGTTGTGTATCTTTAATAAAAATGGGAAAGAAAAACAAGGGTGTCTACTCATTTCTCGGAAAAAAAAATTCTCCGGGAATTCCTCAATCAAAACTCTTTTTTTTCGAGTTGTCCAAGACGCCCGTCACGGATTGAGGGAGGTCCCGGGTTCGGAACTTTGCTGAGGTAATATTTTTCGCAATAAGAATAATTTACAGTACGGAGAAGGGGGTATTGAATGCTAAATGTAGTATCGAAAAATGCTAAAGTGTAGCATTTTAAATATTATCACAGACATACCAAATCAATCTATCGACTGTGTCGATAAGTATATGTGTCTCCGTAGTAGAACTTTGTCCAAGTTCTAGTTTCGAGAAATGTGTAGCCAATCAATTTGCAGCTTTTATGAAATAGCTGCAAGTTGATTGGCTACAGATCTCTCAAACCCAATGTTCACGATGCTAGAACTTGGACCAAGTTCTAGCATCGTGGACACAGGCCGTTACATCCACTATTGGTAGCGAAAATCGGTTCCAAGTAAACCTTCCCTACGTCGTGGCCGCTCTCAGGCTTCTCTCTGCTATAGGTCTGTTCAGGTCTGTTCTTTACAACTGAACTAGCTGCACTGGTTCAGAGTCTATCTTTTTCCTTCTAATGTGGAGGGAAAAAGATAGACTCTGAACTGGTGCAGGTAGTTCAGCTATGAGGAACAGACCTTTTACGTGAAAGTGGTGTTTGAAGCGTTTGAAGCATCGCAACTGTGCGTGACGCACGTGGTGTACGGAAGTTAATTTTCAATAATTGTTTTCCGATACTGCGATGTCCTTTTTTATAAGACGTGGTGCTCGCGGAGGTGGTGCACCGAAGCGTAAAGTAAGCTTTTTGATTTATCTTGGTCTCCTTTGCGAAAGTGTTGCGTTTTATTCTGTTTGGAGGTTAGGATTAAGTTCGTGCGAAATAGCACGATTTGTATATCTTACGATTCTTATTAAATGTTTGCATATGGTATACATCATTTGATAAAAGAATCGTTACAAAACAGCAAAATATTACATAATTTTAATACGTCTATGAAGCCACAATGTCACTCATAATTTTTTCTTGTTTTACGTGTCGATGACTTAACTTTGTAATTTATAATTTTATTATGTTAGCTCAATGGCAACTTTAGTAAGACATTCTCAGCGCAGTCTACTTCAAAGCAATCGAAAAGATCCAAGAAAAATAAACTCGATGACAATGAAAGTATTGCCAGTACGGATGAAGAACTCGCGGAAGAAAATTCAAGGTAACGATATTCAAATACATTGAAAGGACGTAATATTTAATTGAGCATTGTAAGATGTGCATATTGATTTTTTTTCTTTTAGAAATAAAGCACAAAGTGAAACCGAGGAAGAGGAGGAAACTGCACAGGAAAAACGTGTGAGAATCGCAAAGAAATATCTTCGGGAAATTGAGGAGGAAGGTACAGAATTAAATGAAATACTTTACATTTGATTTATACTCTTTTGACAAGGAAAAGATAAACTTATCTTCGACATTACAGAAAAAGACAGAGCAGAATTTGAAGCGGGTGCAGTCACACGGCGATTGCGCGAGGAATATTTGGAGGAGAAGGGTCGATTGAGGAAAACAATAGCAATAAATTACGTTGGTCACAATGAGTTTATAACGTTGAGATGTAAAGAACATAAATCGTCTATTACTTGTATTTGCCTCTCTAGCGATGGCAATATATTATATTCAGGATCCAAGGATGGTAGTTTAGTTAAATGTTGGTTCACGAATATTACAACTTTAGACAATAGATAAAATTCTAATAACACTTGACAATTATATATTTATTTTTTGTGAAATAAATTGATAAATCATCTGTAGGGTCGGTAACGGAAAAGAGCAAATTAAAAGCCATTGTAGGAAACAGAGGGAAGACAAAGTCTGGGATGAAATCTGTGCGGTGCTTGGCAATTAGCACAGATGGAAAGTTTCTTGTGAGTTTTAATGAAACTCTTTTTACTTCATAAAAAAAACTTTACATAAAAATGACTGTTTTTTCATCGCAGGTAGTAGGAGATGGTGGATGTAAAGATATAAAGGTGTTCTCTGGCGATACCCTTGATCACATAAAAGACCTGAAGGGCCATAGAAGTCCTGTATCTGGATTAATATTCCGTAAAGATACTCACACGTTATACTCTGCATCTGAAGACAGGAGCGTGAAAGTTTGGAATCTTGACGATATGGCTTATGTTGAATCTTTGTAAGTAACTCTGCAAATCCAATATCTTTTTACTGTGTGTATACACACTAGGGCCGGACCTTCGTGCGGTTTCTCGGTGCGCGCGCGGAGTACTGCTGCACTCTTCGATAAATGTTGCTATCTCACTTCAGCGAGCATCCGACTCACTCGCAGGCAGTAGTGCTTCACGTGTGCATCGAGAAACCGCACGAATGTCCGGGCCCTAATACACATACTGAGTTTACTTATTAAAAAAGATTGTTTCTGATTACGCCACTTCTCTTATAGATTCGGGCATCAGAGCGCTATCACATCTATCGATGCACTTTCACGAGAGCGCGCTATCACGAGCGGTGGTTACGACGGTTCTATTAGGATATGGAAAATAGTCGAAGAGTCGCAATTAATATTTAACGCGAAAAGCTCCGGCAATAGTATAGATGCGGTTAAGCTCATCAACGAGGAGAATTTTTTCAGTGGCGGTGACGACGGACAACTTTGCCTTTGGGGATGTATGAAGAAGAAGCCGCTGTGTACTATACTGGAAGCGCACGGAAAGGACGAAGCCAATAGTCAACCGATGTGGATTTCAAGTATCGCCACACTATTGAATACGGATTTAGTAGCATCAGGTACATTGTCGAATTGTATCTTTGTATCTGTATTTATATATGTTTCTTCTTTAATATTAATTAATCAATTACGATTTCTAGGATCGCGGAACGGCACGATCAAGTTATGGCAATGCGGTGAAAACTTTAGGTCTCTAAATTTACTGTTTGAAGTTAAATTAACGGGTTTCATAAACGCGCTTGCATTCACTCCCGATGGGAATCACCTTATTGCTGGTGTAGGTAAAGAACATAGAAATGGTAGTTGGTGGCAAATACCTGAAGCGAGGAATGCTGTTGTTATTATACCATTAGTGCATAAGCAAAAGACAAATAAATAAAGATTTTTTTAGAAATTAAAAATATGAGTTTAGGTAATTTTTGAAAATTCGTATAGATTTCTATCTGTGGAGACAATATTTATATAGAGGTTTATAAAACGCTTTACTTACCTATCACTTTCAATTGTATTCATAAAAACTTTATTTCAAATAAAATTAATTCGACAAAAATATTGATATAACTGCGTTAAATGAAGACAAGGCCGACTGTTGTCTCTATAATATCTACATTCTGAACGCGATGAGAAATCTGTTCACTCGACGACGATGGTTTTTATGTGAATGAAATGAAAGAAATATTGGTCCACAGTACAAGTATTTATTCTGTACAAAAGTTGAGTTATAAAATATTATGTCCCTATTTTAGGTCTTGTTTTAGTCTTGTATACCATGCCGTCTTGAGTACATTCGTATAATAACAATATCGCGCCGCGTGGAACGCTCGTGCCCGTCCCGGACGGTTCTCCGCGTTTTCCCCGCGGCATTTTAATCCGATCTCCGCGGCGAGTGACGTTTCTCGGGCGAGACAATTCCACGGCCTCCACGTCCGAACGGCCACCAGCGTTCCGTTCGCGCGAATCTTGGACTCACCGTGTACATATAAACCAAACCGACTTTAATCCGCATATTTATTCGAGTCAACAAACAGTAGTACAGCGAGTGTACGCTACTTCTTGTGCATTCTTGCGATAAGTTTTTCAAACGAGTGCGATATATAGGCCATCCTTAATTGGGGGCACACCACCCTTCGTGTCGTTTTTATTTCCTTTATTTTCAATGCTTCGCGCGCGCTCTGTCTCTCTCTCTCTCTCTCTCTCTTTCTCTATCCAGGCCGTGAGGGTGCTGCTCGGTGCGTTTTTTTTAAGGGTCCTCAAGCGACATCGTCTTCCGCAAAAATACGCTCGATTAAACCTCTCCCTGTTTCTCTCCAGGCCGGCATTAATTTCCGCGAGGCGGACTCGGCGCGGGGCTTGCTCGGCGGGTCCTGTTTTACTTCTCTTTCCCCTCCGCACGTTCGGAGTCTCTTTCAATCCTTTTTTTTCTTTTATTTTTTTTATTTCCTCGCAGTCTCATTTAATTGTTCGGCCTTTGACGCGGTTGATACGTGTGTAAATTGACGCGCTCCGCGACGGACGTAGCGCTTCTCTCTCTCTCTCTCTGCTCTTCTCGGGGTCTTCGCGTCCTCGCTGATTGCCAGTCTTTCCCTCGTAAATTCTCTCGCCTTGGAAACCAGCCAGATTTATCAAAGTATCAAAGAGTCGCCTTTAATCTAGGATCTAATAATAAATGAGCCTCGCGTTTGACAAAACCGCCTGAATCCAACGACGCTCTCTCCTTTCCGCGGGGAGCGGAGCGGAGCTGGGCGGGGGGGCGCTCGTTCGTTCCGTTGGTCTCTCGACCGATAAATCACCCGCTCTTCCGCTTATTCCTATCGCAACGAAATACGCTGCTCCCCTCCTAACAGACATCCGCGACCGATGGATATTGTTGCTTTATTGCACGACTGTTGAAAGCGATTCGTTTTATTGCTTGTCGGAGAAATATCTAAGCCCAACTCCGTTCGCTACAGAACCGTCGTCCGCGACGGAAGGATTCGCGGCGATCGCGGGGAGAGACGCGTCCTTGGTCCGCAATTGACGCTCGTTGCACAGATATGGATCGGTGTTATTCCGAGAGGACGTTACATCCCGCCTGCCTCCGCAACATTTTTTTTTCTCTTTGGGAAATTGTCAAATGCGTCGCAACGTAACTCCCTAATGCGTGGTCTACAATACGTGGAG
>NW_011967223.1:401876-408200 GCF_000949405.1 Vollenhovia emeryi | reverse complement strand
TTACTCCATGTATTGTAGACCAGCCTTAATGCGTGGTCTACAATACGTGGAGTAAGCGTGGAGTAAGGAGTAAGGGAGAGCCCTAACTTCTAGCTTTTGGTGTAAGGAAGCTGAAATACGGGCATGATTTTTAAAATAATTGTAACACTGATTGATGGCATTTTGATTCACCGGGAGTAAGCCTAAGAGCTGAAGTAGGAGTAAGAAATAAAATCGATTTATTTCCTTATTCCTACTCCTTACTCCAGCTTACTCCATGTATTGTAGACCAGCCTTAAGCTGCCTGAATTTTCGGATACGCAACGCAGGAAGGGATAAGCCGTGAGAGACGCGCGTGCTAGGCTGCACCGTGACCACCTTATCTCTTGCTTGCGGTTTCTTACGCAACGCAGTCTCTGAGAGACCTCACGTGTAGAAAAACATTTCAACGGGGTGCGATAACGATTTACGCTCGACTGCTGTCAATTACACCTGCCACGAATGAAGCGAGTCGTGCGCTACCCTCCTCGCGTGTTCGTTATACAACGGAAAATTGAAGGAGAAAGTAGCTTGCTTGGTGCAGGAGACAATAGCCGTCTGTCAATTATTTCTAACGTTAAAGCGAACCTAAAATTATCACGACCGCGTCGTGCCGCGCTTATCGACAACCATAATCCTCAGATGCAGAGTGTATTGCGTAGCCTTCGGCGGAAATGAGTAGTTTGTTCGAAAAAATTCGTTGTTTACAAAACGCACACGATACTAGTAATATACCTGTCGGAATCGTTGGAACGTATTCTTTTTTTTTTATTCTATTCCCGCGGGTGCACCGAAAATTGCTGGTATTTTTATCTGGATTGTTTCACCCGTCTCTTTTCTGCTGACGTGTTAAGTACCGAATCGGAAATTGACGGTAGTCATTAAGCGTGGTAGTTTATCTCGGGGAGAATTGCTTTTCGAATGGGATAGCTGTTTCGCTCGGTCACGTGCGAATGCAAAATATATTAGATTTGTATTATCAAAAAGAAAAAGAATTATATTTACGAGGTTTTTGTTTTATATCGACAGCGTTCTCTACCCAGCGAGAAATGACTCGTCGATCGATGTCGATTCGACGTCGTTTCGACAAATCGTCTCTCACTGGGTAGCCGTAGATTTAACAACGATACAGCGGGAATATCAAATCGACTCGTGAAACATTTTCTTCAAGACGAAAGTTTTTAGGCCTCTTTTCGTGGCGCGATGTGTAATAATAAGCGTTGGTCGAGTCCGAGCGTTCGGTCGAAATAAGAAGAAAGCGCGAAACGTGGTAAAATTTGAAACTCCCGCCTTTTTAGGTCGACGAAGCTCTCAACGTGTCCGAGGCCGATATGTATCAACATCTTCGAATATAGATCGAAAGATAAATGCGAGAGATCTTTTCTATATGTCTCGGTAAAAAATAAAAACTGCTCCTTATGCGATAACGAGCGATTAGGATAGAAGAACAGACTAGAGTTTATTTGCTTTACCGAAGTGACGAACCGCCTCTGTCAAACGTTTGCCCGCGATACGACGCGACTGGGGTGGATCGTGCACATCTCGTGCATCGACCATTTCTTTTGTACTAACAGCAGGATCGTACAGTAGGACGGTCCGCTTTCTCGCTCCGACGCACGATTTACCGTAAATTTACAACAATAATTTAACCGAGTGCTTGTCGAATCGAAAGATAAAATATTGCTGTCACGCGGAGAAACGTCTTTCCCCTCCCGATCGTCGAAACCGCGCCCGATTCGCGGCGACGATTCCCCGGGAAATGTCGAAAGTGGACGACGTGAGTCGGGATTCTTTTGATGCGAGAAAAATCAACGCGATCGACACGATTTCGCGAGACAAGGCGAGAGCGGTTCTCCTCTCCGGAGATCGTCTTGTGCTCCTCTGACTCTCCCGAGCAAACAGGGATGATTCGCGCGAGGTACCTCGAAACGAAATACGATACACAACTAGTTCCCCCCCTCCCCCTCCCCGGCCAGACGCACCGATAATCCTTTCCGTCTCTTCCTTCCGCTTTTTAAATTACTTTCGTTTGCCATCGATATATACTGCGCCATATATCGACATACATATAGAATATACCTACATAAATTGTGTAACACCGACGAGCCTACGCTCCCCCCGCGTAGAACCACGCGCATCCTCTTGCCCGCCCCCCTCCCCCCCCGTTGTTTCACCCTCACGCATTCACACGTGGTTGCGTGCTAAGGTTCCTCTAATCAGAGTCTGGCCAACAGGCAGCTTCGGCAAAATGATGCGAGGGAGAAAGAAATGTATTCCCTCTCACTCTATATACAGCACACCCCGATAGGAAGACGTATCAAAGTTTGTGTAATAATTGCAGCATCCGAAAGGAGGAAATTTCACAACAGTTGCATTAAGGTGATTCGCGAAAACGCAGCTGTTTTGCTGATACACTATTCAGAAATACATTGCGCACACATTGATCAATATTTGACGAAAGGCCCCCCTCCATTTCTGCATACGTTGTTCGAAATATACACGCATTATTCCGGCCTTCCAAGTTTCATCCGGATCTCGTCACATAATTTACTGAATATTTTCCTGTCGGGGTATCCGTCGTGTGGACTTGTGGAGTGAGAGGGAATCTATTTCTTTCTCTCCCGCGCCATTTTGCCGAAACTGGCCCGTTGGCCAGACTAGAGACCCTGCAATCAGAGACTGGCCATAAGAGCAAGAAGTCAGATTCCTGCGAGTGAGATAGCCCATGTTTCTCTCTCACTCGCAGGAATTTGACGAACTCTTATGGCCAGTATCTGATTACAGGGTCTCTAGGCCAGACTCTGATAAGAGGGACTCTAGTTGCGTGCGCGCACGTTACGCTCGCGCGGCTTTTTTTAGATACACCGTGTACCTCACCCTTATGTCTTCGCGCTTCTTCTCATCCCCCCTTCCCCCGTCATCCCTTCACGGTCCTCTCTTTCGGTCCGATCTTCTCTCGCGCGGTTTCCGCGACGCGTGTAAGGCTGATGGCGGAGAACAATCCGTAAGCGCTTAAGACTGCCTTAAGTCGTAGACGTAAGGCAAGGCAAGTCGCGAGAGTCTATTGTATACGATTTAAGTTTTTCTCCGCTTCGCCTCACGTCTACGACTAAGACAGACTTAAGAGTTTACAGGGGTCGCTCTCTGCCACCAGCCGAATGCTCGTTACGTCTGCCCTTTACGCGAAAAATTCGTTTGCGCTCACTTCCCCTCTCCTCCGCGCGCACCGCTATCCGTGATCTCTTTTTCGGTTGATTATGGCGATTTTCCTGTTTTCCATCTTTCTTTCTTTTTTTTTTGCAACCGGCGGCTGCTCGTTTAAATACTATTTCGCTATAGTGGACTACCGTTATGAACGCTACGCTACTTTGTATTGTATCCTGTAATGCTTCGTAATGAACGACTGGTACTGAATGTGCATACTGGTGAACACACGCAATCTATAAGGTCCCGTTCCAAGGATACCATACGCGGCGAACCGAGCCGAGCGCCGCGCGAAAACGACGAGCGCGCGCTCGTTAACGAGCTCGCCCGCTCGTGGAACACCGGCGAGATTTTTAATTAATATTCCGATGTACACCGCGGAGACGCGGGCGTCCCGTCTCATTAATCACGGGACGCGCCGCCGCGCTCGACAAAATAATCGTCCGTGCGAGAAGGAGTGTCGCAAAAACAGATAATACGGTCTAGCCGTTAGAAACGCGCCGGGGCAGCCTTGATCAGAACTCGAAGCGAAATTGATGGGAGCTACGGATCGAAGTATCGAGATCGACGACTCTCGGAAAGGAAGCTGAATAAAATATCACTTTATCTACCAGCGTTTTTCTTCCCTTTCGTTACTTCCCCCTTTGATCAGTTATACGATATTAATTAAGGAAAAAAAAAAAGTTTTTTCGACGACTTTAACGAGACGCCGCGCATGCTAGCCGTGGTGCCGAGAGATGTATGGGTCCTGTACGCTCCGGTTACAAAATAATATATGCAACGTGAGAAATCACGATCTGGCTAAGTGTCGCTCCGCCCTCTGAGCCTGCTCTCTCTCTCTCTCCCGTTTAATTAGTACTCGCGTACCCTTCGGTATACTACGAAATAGCGCGATCGTAGTTTACAATTAACCGCTCCGTGTCCTCCCGTCCTCGTTAAAAATCTTAGACATCAACATACATTCACATTTTTTTGTTACTTTTATAATAAACCGTTATTAGAAACCTATCTCGTTATTCGCTATGCACTTTAATATAAACCTCATCGTGTATTTACCGTTTATTTACTCGTTAATTTGTCTATTTACAGTGACCGCGTGTCTATTCGAAATTCGCTTTATCCTCCTCCGTAGCCGCTCATTAATTAATTAATTCATTACAAACCGCGCGGCCGTGCTCGTCAGCGCGGCGGATATTTTACCCTCGATCTCGAGAAGAGAGGAACAAGTCTCTTATTTTTTTCCCTCCTTTTAACGCGTGAGAACGCGGCGCGGCCCCTCTCGCCCGCGTGCGGGAGAGACATCCGCGCGCGGGCCTCTCGCGTCCTTTCTTGTTCTTCTTGCACACGCACACGAGTGGATGATTACGTAAGTGAAGTGGCATTACCGAACGTAATAGCAGACGGGGAACTCAGACCTCCTCGGGATGGACGTGAAGCGTATCCTGTTCTCGTTTTTCCCTTCTTCCTTTCTCTCTCTTTTTTTTTAATCCTACCTCGGACGTTTATTTACACGCGTTCGAATCGCATCGACGGGGTCTGCGGATCGCGCGCGCGCCGAAATATAGATCTGACTCGTTAATACAAACGGCGTCAAAATCCTCCTCCCCGCGTACACGTTACATCTATTTACATACGTTTCTGAACAAGCAAACCCACCGCAGATGCGTTCTCTCTGTCTGCTGTTAAAAAAATACTTTTTTTTTTCTTTTCCTCGTCGGGGCAGCAGGACGCCTCACGTCTCGCGGTCTGCGGCACGGGGTCCCTGGGTGTATGACGGTGCGGACGTGACGGTGTGGGTGGATGACGGAAACGAAAAAGAAAAGGGGGGATAAAATAAAAAAAAAAGAGGAATGAGTTTGCAGTGAGCGACCTTGTCTATTTTCTATATCGAATAATTCGAGTCTATATTATTGTTATAACGTATTTCACTTATATTCGTTCGCGCGAATGAGTACCCAGCGTGTGCCGCGCAATCCACGTACCATTTCGCCCTTCGCGTGCGAACGATCGGTCGAGCGGCGTTTATACCTTCGTTGCACCCTTCGCCGTCGCTTAAACTAAATTCGACTCGCGAGCGAGCCTGTCTCGTGACGACGCTCTCACGATTCCCAACAATGCGACTGCAACGAGCGAGAGCGTCCAAAGCGAAAGGCTAAGCTTCCGTAAAAACGTTATCCTACGACGACGCTGATTGAAAAATATCGAGGAGTCACCCTCGGTATCCGCAAGTATCCACAAGTATCCATAACTTGAACGAACATATAAAGGACAGATGCAACAATTGACATATATCTATTATTAATAAACGTATCTGCGATTGAGGATGGATACGATTGTGAATACGATAACTGCACTTCAATCAGAGACATCAGGGATAAACGCTCGTGATGTAAATAAGTCATTAGTTCTGACGAGTTCCAAATGCAACAATGATTGTCCGCGAATACATCTTACTTAAACGTCGCTTACCTAAACGAATCACGTGAGTTTCGAATCGCGAATTCGAAAGCTCGCGTTGACCATCTCGCTCGTCGCTAATTGCGGCAACAAAACAAAAGTAAAAATACAAACGAATGATGGATGGCGCGTGACGTTCAGGCTTACAATACCCCTGCTGAACTTTCACGTTTATTTGCGAATGTGTCGCTCGCAATTCTCGACTGACCGCGGATGTATTTCGCTGCTCTCGCGATCGTAGACGCGAGTGGGAACGATGAACTGTGAATAAACTTCCGAAAACGAATTCGGCCCGCGTATCGAGTAGTCTCCAACGCGCAAAGATTCTCATTTCGCTACTTAAGATTCTGAATAAGGATCTGTTTCTCTCTCTCTCACACATGCACGCATGCACGCACACAATCGTACATCCTCTCGCTACGGTACTCATTTCTCGCGTAAATTCGTATTTACAATAATTCGTTAGTGCAGTCGCGCTCGCAATGGTATTTTTTTTGTGGACACGAACGAAAAATTACTCACTGCTTCGTCTCTCGGCCTTTACGTGCCGCGTCCACGCACGCACGCGTGCGCGTCACGCGAAGGGTGAATCCGCGAGTGTGTATGCACGAAACGTGTACACGCGCAAGTCTTTTTCCCTGTGGT
>NW_011967223.1:336548-398739 GCF_000949405.1 Vollenhovia emeryi | reverse complement strand
GGGACTATATTTCGAGGTGAGCACTTCAATACGAAGTTGAAAAGCGAAGGACGAGAAATAGAATTATAAAATTCATATCATTTCATTGCATCACTCGAGTCTCGCATTTGTGTAAATTAATCGATTGAGTTTTTTAACAAGAGTAATTAAATAAAAAATAATAATTTGTACGTACATTTTAATCTACCAATCGAGATTGACTTGCGAATCTAACTATATCTCGAGGTACACCGGCGAGGATATCCTTGCGAGAATGTTCAAGTCGCATCTCAAATTTTCATGATTATACCTCACGCGGGACCGCGAGAGGGAAACGAAATCCCTGGCAATTTCGTGTCGACACCCTGGGAACGTGTATTCCCTCTATCGTGCCGCGTCTCGGAAACACGGCACCGTTAATGGGTGAGCGGCGATCCGCGCGCGCGGCTTATCGGCGAAATGCAAATGCGCGCGTACGCGGCGCATTTAGAAGTCAAATTATATCGTAGACGTCGACGCGAAGAAGAAGGGTGTGCGGCGTCGAGATCGACAGATGGCTTTCGTTCGGTTTGCATCCGATCGGATCTTGACATTGCGCCTCGTCAACCTCCCCACCTGGCGTATGCGGAGGCGCGCGTATTTACGGCTCGCGCATTTGCACCTAAATGCGCCGATTCGGCCCTTATCTCGCCCCGTAAACGCGACGTCGAATAAATATGCAAATCTATCCTCTCTCTTTATTTTCAGAAATAATTTCTGGCTCAACAGAAATAAAGAAATCCACTCGCCTCTTCGTGTCGGCCACGAATGAGCTGGACCGAGCGCGTAAAACGGAATAGAATTCGGAAGAATACAACCGGCAATAACTGACAGTCGTTGTTTCTGTTATAGTTTACTCTGGATATCCAAGGCTAACATTTTGTAGACAGTAGAAGATATGATGAGCAACGTTCGCTCATCATCGAGCGAAGCTTCAAGTGAACGTGTACTAAGAAAAACCCGACTGACATGGCGAACGTAGCCAATGCTTCGACCATCAATTAATGTCAATTTGCAACGATCGCCGATAATTACCGCGACGCGTTTCACTTTCGAACGCACGTGTGACTTAAGAAAAAGCCATAGCGACGGATTGATCCGACTGTCATAAACTAGCCGATGACTCTACCGATCGCCGGACCGGTATCGGTCCCAAGTGACTCGGATCGAAATGCGAGGCACAAAAGCGAGGCCGTCTCGCGCGAGGAAGCGAGATTCCGTCGGACGGACGAGACAGACAGACAGACAGATAGATAGATAGATAGATAGATAGATAGATAGACGGTGCGACGGTGATGACACGATACGTACTGTTCTTCTTCTTCTGGCCGGTCGATGTCTTGGGCGGCGTGATCGAGGACGGCGGTCCATTGTGAATCGGCTGCTGCGGCTGGTGCGGATGCACGGGGTAGATGGCCGGCGGGGGCACGTGGGGCAGGGTCGGCGCCGCCGTGCCCGTCTGATGATGATCGTGATGATGATGAATGCTGCCCCCCGGGTAGAATCGATCTCCGCCCCTGTAGACGATCGGCGGCGGCGGCGGGGGCGGCAGGCCGGCGGCTCCGCCGCCCAAAACCGCGGTGCTCGTCGAGCTGCTGCTGGACACGGTGCTGCTGGTCACGGCTACGGCTGGAAAACCGACGGCACGGCGTTAGGGCGATCGCGCACCCGTCTCTTCTCCGTGCTCTTCGTTCGAGCTCGGTCGCTACGCGAGCGTAGATGCCGAGGGACAATCGGCGTGACCGAACAACGAGCTGGTTTTTTTACGCGGCTTGGCAGGCCGAGGGGGGAATTCGTATCGTTATGCCGAAATAGCCGCTTCAAGCATGACGTTGGAGTATCTTATCGTTGAGAACATCTTAGGACGGGGCTGGTTCTCCTAAGACTCGTTCGGTTTCAGCGCGATCGTACTCTTAGAAAGGATCGCGCGTGTTGGCAGGTAATTGTATATCTTTCAAGGAAGAGTCTGCGCACGGTTGATTATAAAAATGTTTACCTCAAAGAAGCATTTCGAGAGAAATGCTCGAACAAAGTGTCTAGTAGTGTTGCAGAGGATTTATTTCTCCGACAGTTATTTGTTCCATGCATTCAGACGTATCTTCTGTTTATGCGGGCTTTACAAGTTCTTTGAACGTTTAAATAAAATATTTGTAAGCAGTATGAGAAATCGTTTCGTGTTTTCGACTTGCTGGTTTCCACGCTAAATAACTGAATCTTTCAGTGCATAAGACCAAGTTTCCTTTAATCTCCAGGGTAAGCACGCTGTTAAAAGAACGCGAAGAAAAAATCCTCAACTCGGTTTTAATGTATAAAGAAGTACGGACAAGTTTCAGAAACTACGATTAAATGCAGCGAGAGGCAACCTTCGTCATCTTCACACTTTCCCATCGCGGACGCCCGCCGATAGTCTTCGCGTTATTCTGAGCGCACAACTTGGCGCTGTACCTGCTAACCCCTCGGAAATAAAACTCGCGGCCGAGGAGGTACGCGCACCCCCCGGCGATATAATTGTGTGGAAGTAGCCGCGCGCGAACTCTCGACGTCTACCGTGAACGCGAGGTCGGGTCTCGCCGTGGAATCTTCAATGCCCGAGATGCTGAGGAAAGAGATAGAGATAGAGAGAGGAGAGAGAGAGAGAGTTCAGAGTTCCCGGCCAGCAAAATAGCTGGTCATTATGGCGCATGAATCGTCTCTGCCGGGGCGGAGGTGGCAGGAAGAGAAAAGGGGGGCCTGGGGGGGGGGGAGGCAAGAGAGGGACCGAAGGAGCGGGAAGACGCTTCGAGGATGCTTCGGAACGAATTGGGGAGAGAATAGCGGGGCGAAATGAAATGGTAGAATTTATTGTGCCCCGGGACACAGAATTGGTCCCCCTCCGGCCGCAACAAATGACGCACGGTGAGGATTATAATCGATAGGGATTATTTAAGAAAGAGACGGGACGGCGGGACGGACGACAGGAGGAGAAACGGGGGCGAGAGGTGGATACGAGGACGGACGAGAGGAGAAAATGAGCCTCGAAAGGATGGCGAACGAATCGGCGAACGAACGAGTACGCCGCCTGTTATGGTAGCCCGTTCCTCTCACGTAACTGATTACGGGATAATGAATTTATGGGCCATTTCTGTTTCGTGCCCGCGATCCCCCGCCTACGTTTTTTTTCCTCACCCGGGGTGCGCGTCTTCGACGGAGGTCGCGCGGAAACGAGAAAGCGTGAAGAGCCGAGAGCGTGATTTACACGCGGAATGAAAAGGCGGTGTCCCTCGTGCAAATGACGCCTGTAATTTTAGATTATGATAATTGAGAAATTATAATATAATTGCGCCTTCCATGGGAAAAAGAGCCTGGCGTTTCGGGCACCGTCTCGCGGGCGGTGCGCGATGCGATGCAAATGAAGAAACGCACGCGAGTGAACCCGCGCAGCGAATCGTCACGCGAATTGTGGCCCCTCGGATCTCGGAGAACAAAGGAAATCCATCGCCATTCGGCATCTTCGCTCTCGAAATCAATATTGCTATTTGATATTCCCGACAAGTGTGCTTCGCAAATGTGACAAAGAGTTGTCTAATTAAAATCAGAACCTTTCTTTCCGCTCGTAAGTCAGTTTCGGTACCCGTTCGACCCTTCGCGCCGTCTATCCCGAATACTTACAGTTGTTGCGCGATGTCGCCGACGAGGTCTCGGCGTCGTTGCCGCAGCAGACCTTGAAGACGACCTTCATGTTGTTGCTGGTGCACCGTCCGCCGATGCGCCTGTGGAGATCGTCCTTGGACGAGGTGCTGATGAAGTAGTAATCGTGGCCCGGGAGGAACTCGAGGCCCCCGGGTTGCGGCGTGAACGGCCTGAACGTGATGGTGAAGTACATCGTTTTGCGCGGCTTGTCGCACACCGCTATTACCCGCGGACTCGGGTTCGTTATCCGACATGTCTCGTACTCCTCCTTGGACACCTGCAAAACGCCCAAGAGAAATCGTGCGGTCAGTTGCGACGGTATAATCGATCGGCGATGCGGGGCAACGCGCGGATCGGCGACACCGATCGCTGATTGACTACTGTGAAAGGTGCCATCTTAGCGTTTCCCCCCCGGCGAGCCGATTCCCGTGCTCTTCTGCACAAGAGGGCTTCATTGTTGGAGCTAATCGTCCTGTAGGAAGAACCGCGGAGACAATGGGACAACGGATGGCGGAGAGTGGAGGGACAATCAAGTGGATCGAAACGATTAGGTCGCCGACGACGCAGGAATGGTCTTTGGGAGGTTTTGCTTTGCTCCAGAGGGTGGACGCCATCGGAATGTTTGATGGCCACGTCCGTGAAAGCCGAGAATCTGCCGCGGCATCCGGAATTGGTTATCGGGAGAACGAAAGTTTGTAAAAACGTATCAATCGGGAATACGGTGTCACGATTTTCGTCTTGGCACCGACACCAGTTTTTTTTTCTCGGGATCAAAATTAACTTTTAGCCGGGAGTAATTACTTGAAGAACATTTCTGCGGCGAATAGAGGTGAAGGTACTTCCAGTAAAATGGAGCGGCGAAAAAAATGACTAATTAAAAAAGAACGATTAAGAAACGGAATAGATCGCGTACGATCTTTCTCGTTCAAAGATGAGACATCTACGCATCGAATCGAGATTAAAACGGAGAAGGCAGATATATCTGCCCAGTATTTCTTTCGGTTTATCGATAAATCTACATTTCGGTAGCACGGGATACGCTTGCTGAAGAGCGGATGTCGTTTTGGGGACATAATGGAAGCGGGTTAAAGAACCAGTTTCAAGTAGCAGCAGCTGTCTAAACATTGGCAGACTGCGATCGACAATATTTTTAAGCCCCGTATGATTGGTGTCATTAGACGTCACCGCGTTACAGTTTGGAATCCGTTTTCGGATAAACGCATCGAAGCTGCTGCCGTTAGCTCGGCTATCGATATTAAGATAAACATTTCAAAAGTTCACTCACGTTGTAGATGATGTACTTCTCAGCATCGTCATCGACGTACGAGTCCGGCGGATACACAGGACATATTATATTAACTTGATCGTACTCGAACATTGCGTTGTTTTTGTTCACGTCAATTATGTGATCTGTGTTGTCTATTCGAAATCTGTAACACAAAAAGAAACGGATTGATTAGCAAGATTCGCACCTCGGCATAAAATCTATCCTTAGTCTAACGCTGAGGATAAGGCAAGGAGGACTTTATAATATTATTTATTCAGCACGTGGTAGACTTTCCCTAGCCACTTATATTCGAACAGTAGTAGATTATTGTAGCATTAGTAGATACACAGTGGGTATAAACGCATTATTGTCGCATTTGGAAACCGCACGTCGAAATTGTAATACGCGATTAATCAAAAATCTTGAAGGTCTGGGAAGCGTGCAGCACGCTTCTCGAGGAGGATGATATTTCTCGCGAACTACGGCGATGCAACGCATACCGCCGTTTCCGCGCGGCAAGTTACAGGACTATCCGTGAAACATTCGCGAGATGCCGACGCCTCCGGTGGAGTCTGGGAGAGGCGAGGCGAGAGGGACTATACAGAGACCAGCGTCCCTACGGCCTGTCGGTAGCCAGGTCAGGAAAGGGAGAAAAAGAAGAGACGCGGACTCGCCCTCGTAAGCATCCGACGTCAGATAGGCAGGCACCTATGGTGTCGAAGCATCGCGCAAGTATACGTACCGGCTGTTGTACAGGATGTCTCAGAAACAAACCCGCGTCTGCCCTGAACGGGCAACTTTTTCGCGAACGGAGTGAAAATTCAGACGACTGTTCACCCTTCCAGCGCCTTTCGCCATTGAGTGGAGAATTCAATTTTACGTCGTGTTAAAGTACAATTTATTCACAATTAAACGGGACAGATCTAGTCTGACCAATGGCAGGTCGTACATTATCGACGCGTTCAGTTCATTGAAACGATCGTGGGTTTCACCTGGCCTGGCACTCTCTATCCGACCTCGCACACCCTGTACATTTACGCGTGCGGGTATGCGCTTAGCCTAGCGGCCGATACGCACACACGTGCATACACACAAACGCGCGCGCGCACACGAATGCGCACACGTCGCTGCATTATGTAGCGGCGGGTTCGTCGATGAGGATAACTCCGGGGAGGATGGAGGAACGAAAGGTCGGCGGATGAGCAGAGGAAAGAAGAGGAGAAGGCGCAGAGAGAAGAGGTGGCGGACGGTTCCTATATAACCGGTTCTTACCGCGAGCACTCTCGCACACGCTAATACGCGCCCCGCAAGTCGAGGTCTACGCAACACAGCCGACGTCCCTCCCTATTTCGCGCCGACCTATTTCGCGTTCGCGAATCGGCGAGAACTGCGCCGTCATTCAATAAAATTGTAAGTCGCGAAGAAACTCGGTATAAGACCTCGTGCTCCAATCCCCAACACGCCTATATATTTTATATTACATTGTAGTAATATAGAGGAAAGTCCCCTGTTATGAGATAAGCTCCTGATATGAGATAGCAGGGTTTTTGCTAAATAAATAGGCAACATTTGTTTCCTTCACTATGAATTTATTGGTCTTGTAGCGAAGTGTGTTTGGTGAAAAATTATTGTTAGATCGTGTAATTGTCGCGAAGAAAGATTTGTGATTGAATTTGGATGTTGGACACCTACTATCTCATATCAGAATAGAGGACTTTCCTCTGCTAAGGTGTTTTATACATTTATCCATAGATTCAAAGGTTCATTATCTATCATTATCCATTTTTAATCTGTCAGTAATATCTTGGAGAAATATTTGTACTACATGCACGCGCGAGAAAATGCCTCGTCCCGTGATTTCGCTCAACGGTATCGCATATTTCACCGCGCATCGCGCTGGACGTCGGGGCGTGCGGTTTTTCACTTAAGCTTATTTTACAATGGACGCAAAACGCAAGACGCCAAGCCGTGGCGCGAGAAATCGACCAGTCACAGTCAAGTATGAAAAGAATGATCGACTGTCATTGGCCGATTTCTTGCGTCGCGGCTTAGCGTCTTGCGTTTGGCGTCCATTGTAGAATAAGCTTTAAGGCCGAATCAGACTAGCAATTGTCGAACCGGATTCGATTGGGATTGGCGATTGTCTTCTGACCAATGAGAGCCCAGCAACCAGTGATTTAATCGACTCTCATTGGCTAGAGGACAATCGTCACTCATCAATCCAATCCGAGTCGGCAATTGCTAGTCTGATTCGGCCTTTACGCGAGCCTCGATTCCTCGCGCCGTTCGCCGTTTACGCCGTTTATAGATGCACGCACTGTCGGACACGCGTCTGCTTTTTGCGGACGCATCGCGAGCGCATCCGAGCCGCGATGCCGGAGCTTTACACGTGTACAACCGTATTTATTCTCTATCACTCGCCCTTTCTTACGCGTATCTGCCTTCGCGCTGGTAGCGCGCAAAGTTCTTACGTGTTTAGAGTTTATCCGAGCCGGCAGCACATCGCACGCACGGCGATGAGGCGTACAGACATTTTTGTTGCTTGTTCTCGTGCTATCTCACGTGCGCTTCCGCAATTGGACCTCGCCCGGTCGGCCACGGATGATGTGAGCCGCAAATCGCACATATTTCTGTACCATAGATACGTTTCAAGTTTTTTACAAAGCTCAATTCGTTCCGTCGATATTAAAACCTTGTGCGCTTATTACTTATAGGATAGATCGAGCCAACGGCAAACGATACTATTTTTCTTACTGCATTGCTTACGGGAACCAATAAGGGTGCAGAGTTTTAGATCAGGCCATTTTAAGGCTAAATCCTGATTGGCTCTCATAAATAACCCAGTAGAAAAAAATAGTATCCTGTGTCGTTGGCTTTAGCTACAAACTGCGATTTATTATAATAAGATTTAAGGGGATGCTGGAGCGATTCTGCACTTTTGGCACCTCTTGCTCCTAGAACCGTCAATTCGTGAAAACATTTGTCTAATATACAATTTATGTGGCTTTTGTGTACGCATCGACAGTGCTCCACTATTCGGACTAACAATAAATCAGAGAACAGCCTAGTGACCTCGAAATTAAGTTTAGAAGCCTAACAAAAATCTATTCACTCGAATAAGTTATAGCTTACGGTAACCTATAACTTATCCGAGTGAATAGATTTTTTGTTAGGCTTCTAAACTTAATTTCTATGATACCAAGCTGTTCTCTGATTCAGTCCGAATAGTGAAACGCTGTCGGTTCGTACACACATGTTTTCACGAATTGACAGTTCTAAAAGCAAGAGGTGCCAAAAGTGCAGAATCATCGCCTTAAGTAGAAATAAAAATTTCAATTATTTAATCCTTCAATCCTATTCAGACTGCAGTTGGACTCATTTCGTTGCGCTTATTTTCTGACTGTAAAACTAAAAGCAATCGACGAAATCGATAATCGTGGATCGATTTCCTTCTACGGGAACACGATGACGCGGGTCGACCGCAAATTTGTCAAACGCTATGATACGCAGGTACGATATGAGGCTCGTGGACGGGAGGTATGAGCGCGTCACGCGCGCGTGTACGGGCCCCGCGCTTGTCACGGGAGACACGCGCGGCGACGCTGTTACAGAGGGAAATGCGTACGCGTCCCGGCGTTTCGGAGCGTTAACGGACAATCTCGTAAGTGGGCGTGTAAGAGCTCGAAAATTGGAAGGTAGGCCGGACCTCGGGCAAATTAACGTTTGGCGATAATATCCGCTCCCTCTCGTTCGTCGTCCCTCTCTCTCTCTCTCTCTTTCTCCCTTCCGCCCTCTCGCCGGGGCATCCCCGGTCCGGGTCTCGGTCGAGGCCCCGGTACCCTAGGCGTAACAACGGCCCGAGCACGACCGCGCACGAGGGCGCCCGGGCCGCACGCGTGTGCGCGTGCATGTGCGTGCACGTACGGCGGGACGCGTGTGTGGGTGTGCGTGGGCGTGTAGGACGTTCCGTCCGCGGCGTGGCCATTCACGAATTTATTGAAGACCGTATATGTACGTGGCAGCCTGAATTACTCGTGATAAAAACGCGCCGTGCTCCCTCAGTCCCGTGTTCCCGACTCCCTCGAGAGCGAAGCGAGAGCAAGAGGTTTTCAGGTCGTCGTCGCAGTCGTCGCCGTCGCGGATAATGTAACGCGGAGGAGACGATACGAGCGAGAGCAGCTTTATCGCCGTTTCCGCCGAAACACGCAAGTGTCTCGGGCGTGTTTAACTTTTCGCCCCGCTCGAAACCCCCGTTCCTCCGCACGGTGGATTTTTTTACTCGTCCGATTATTGCCGTCGCCGGGTTAGTGGCCTCGTCGCGTCTCTTTCCTCTTAATCGCGAAAGTTCGACGGTAATCCGGGCCTTTTTCCGCCGTCCCGCCGCGCTCGTCGTTGATGCCCGGCCTTTCTTTTTCTTGCTCTCTCTCGGGCGTCGCGAGCTATAAAATAAGATCGCCACATTCGTTCCTCCTCTCCTCCATTCTCTTCTCCTAGCCGCCACAAAGAACGACTCTTCTATACGCGCACGTCGGCCGGACGTGTTATTGGTAGCCCCGATGTGTGATTTAAAGGATCTCCCCCCTCGAGGAGCGGTGTGTCATTTGCATATACCTACGTATTCGTAGGATCCCTCGAGTACCCTCGTATTAATGTGATACCTCGCCTCGGTTCTTAACAGTTCTTTTCTGGCCTTAGGTAAACACTCGGCATGAATATGTATGCCACCTCGCCAGTGACCCGTCCGAGATTCGAAAGTACCACGCAATGGACATCGAGCCCCGTTTCATAGTCGCGCGTTCTCTATGCGCGATCGCCATACACCGGGATCGTCCTAACGATATATTATTGAACGCGTGTATTATTCGGCGATTCCCCGCCGGTCCGGCGTTACGACTGAGAATAACGGCGCGTCGAATGGTAGGAAAACGTGATCGCCGTTTCTCTATCGATGGAGATGACCAAGTGCGAGATAGCCCCGGCTTTGGGAACATTATTTACGATTTAACGCAAGATTATTGCTTTTAACCTGTAGAGCTTCTTTTTTTCTCGATCGCGTTAGAAAATAACAATCGTACGCTAAGCGGCTCATTGGTTACGCTTGATCCTAGTATTTGTGATAATCGCAGCATCCGGCACGAACGTGGGAGACGTGAAAAGTCGAAAGAGATAAAGACAAGGTACCCGAGTCGAAATTTTGCCCCTACGTTGAACCTTTAATTCTATTACACAGCAAGACCTAAGACAGTAAAAAAGGTCGAACTGCAAGTACAAAATTTACTCTTACTTTAAAACTGATCGTGCCGGAAATTTTTTTTGCCAATTTAGCATTAAAGTAGGTCCTTTTAAGTAGGGGCTAAAGTAAATTTTTAGAATTAAAGATTCAAGAGAGAGTAAAAAATAGAATGTCATCAAAGTAGGTTATTGCTGGTCTATGTAGGTGTATAGATATAGATCAGCTAAGTAGGTGTAAATTATCCTTAAAAAGTGTCAAAATAGTATCAAAATTTTGACTTGCGTAGATACGTAAATTAAAAATAATCTTAAGTGTCGAAAAAAAAAAATTCAAGTCAGGCTAAATGTTGCACGTAATGTTTTTTTTAAGTATCGCATTATCAGCGACGGGACATCGGTCGAATACGATCGAGCAGCAATCTTCCAAGTGATTTCCGTACGAGTGCAAAAGTGGATTTGGTCGCCGACACCGCGCCATAACACTCCACCTCTAACTGTCTTCATTAATTCCCACCACTGTCTAGCCGACGCCAATCAACTACCAAGCGAGCCCTGCGAGAGGGTCTTCCTAATTGGAATCGCGAAAAAGTGGGCGTGTTCCGATCCTTCACCATCGTTTCGAATCGTTCCTGCGGATTTCTGTCAGCCATTCGGCGACGGCAATTTTCCGTTCCTCTAATTTCAACGTCGATAACCGAAATTGCGCTTCTCTCGAACGGCTTCCACTTTGCCGTACGATATGCAATATATTTTATGATCGCGATACGAATTAATTTGGGACGTTAGCTATCGTTCAACTCTCTCGCGCGGAAATAAGATCGAAAAAGATTATTCGAAATGAATTTTTATACCGCTCGCGTCCGTACCGTTAACAAGTCAACGTCCTCGCCATTATACGCGTGCAACGAGAAAATTATATGTAGCACGCAGGCAGGTTATTTCGATCGCCCGAGTGCATCGGGGAGGGTTAATGCAATCGTCACGATCCGCCGTTCGCCGGATTCGCGCCGAGACTATGTTGAGACGAAAGCGCGAACAAAGCGGAGGAGCGGGTTAACCTGCCTGGGACCGAGGGCGAGCAACGAGGCGATACATATATTCGTCCACAAAGAGCGCCTTTCGTTTTGCGATCCTTGACCCTCGCGTGTCGTCAAACTGAAAGAGAGGATCCCGCGCGGCTCCGCGAGATCAACGTCGCGCGCGATTCTCCAGGCGTCGCGGCTCCGCGCGAGCTCGACGGCGGGACAAAGGTGAGGTTTCTCTCGGTGAGAAACCTCGGTGCGAACAGCGTACCCGCGTGCGCCCGCGTGGAGGAGAGAAATGCAGAAGGACCGGAGAAAGAAAATAAGACGAGGCGACGCAGGGACTTGGCCAAGTTTCGCGGCTTATATTAGCACTATTGTTTTTCTACGCGCGTTACCCACAGGAACAGTTTTCTTTAATAAATTAAAACAGGCCTGTATCAAACAATAATAATTTTGTACATGTCTCTTTCGACGACTGTCCGGCGAAGCTTTCGCGCATCTTCCTCCTCTCGCCAGCTCTCAATTAGGAAATTTAATAAGTACTCCGGCCGCGATCGTTACGCGTGGTCGTTTGACAGAGCTGTAAACTTGGAACTTGAGTCTCGTTGCTTTACATACGGATGCGCTCCTGCTTCCGGCGAAGGGAAGGCGGGGAGACACAGATAAAACGGACGCTCGTGCACCAACTGTAGGCGCGGTATTCTGGCAGGAATATCAAAGCCGGGGCCGCGTCAAAGAGCGCGAAGAGAGCGAGCGCGCGGAAAGAAGAAAAGAAAGGAAAGGGGGAGACAGAAAAGGGGGGAAAGGAGCGAACGCAAAAAGGACACCGTGGACGGTGCGTGGACGTTACGGCTTCGGGACCACCGCTTGACTCTTTCATTCATCATGTTCATTCCTCAAATGGGCATTGTACCCGTGTATGATGTACGTTTCTCTTTCCCTGCTCTTGGTGCGCGACGCGCACCAAGTCGTAATATTCGCGAGACCGCAAAATCGTAAACGGAGATATAAATTTAGTTCGCGCACTCACGTCGACACGTGAATTTATCGCCCTTGAACGTTGTTTTGTTCCACGGTCAAGATTAAGCTGCTAACGTGATAATTTAGCTTACCGTTCCAAGCGACATCCCAGCTTTTGAATAGCGAGAATATCGAATATCGAATCGAATCGAATCGTTCCACGAGTCGCGATTAAGAAGTCGCGGCTGAATTGGCAAGAAATTGAGCCAACCCCGAGTCGAAATTTTGGTACCATTTTGACACTTTTAAGGTTTTTAACACCTACTTAGCTGATCTATACACCTACGTAGACCAGCGATAACCTACACACACTTTAATGCCATTATATTTTTTACTCTCTCTCTCTCTCTCTTGAATCTTTAATTCTAAAAATTTACTTTAGCTCCTACTTAAAAGGACTTACTTTAATGTTAAATTGGCAAAAGCAGAAATTTCCAACACTATCAGTAGGAGTTTTTTAAAGTAGGAGTAAATTGTGTACTTTCAGTTCGACCTCTTTTACTGTCTTAGGTCCTGCTGTATAATAGAATTAAAGGTTCAACATAGGGCCAAAATTTCGTCTCGGGACGGCACACGATACTATGTTTCCTACTGGATTGCTTTAGAGAATAAGGATGCGGAGTCTTAGATCAGGTGATTTGAGGCTAAATCCTGATTGGCTCTCGTAAGCAATCCAGTAGGAAAACTAGTATCGTGTACCGTTGGCTTTACTCCTCGCCCACGTGCCAAGAATCGTTCGACGAAGAGGCAAGGTCGGGGGGCGCGGGGAAGCGTTAATTTTCCGCGTGAAATCCGAGCGGCGGTACGTGGGTATAACGCGTTCCGGGGCGCGGAATCGTTAAAGTCCGTTTCTCGGAAGGGCGTATCGGGACCTTCGCACCTGCCCGACTCGGCCGACAGTTGCAAGTGCTCCGCAGAGAGGCACCGTACGTCGCGCCGTGATTGGTTCCCCCGAGGGTGATTTTATTTCCGATACACGCGGGCCCTTTGTCACCCCTCCCCCCTCCCCTCCTACCCTGCCAGCCTCGACAGTCGCATTCGCATTGCACTTTCCAATTTCCGTCGGTGTCGATCGCGCCGCGAGGCAGATGTACAATGGATTTGTCGCGCGCGCACTTCCCGCGTTATCGATTCTCTCCGCGCGTTATCCGGGTGCTCGCTTGGCACGCGCGTCATCTTTTCATCAAAGAATTATTTTATCCGATTGATAGCAGACAGCAGCGTCCCCCCCCCCCCGGTTTAGGGTAAGGTGACCGAATGCGGATGAAACTTTGATGAGTCGCTAATAAGTGAGATTTTAGTGATTCACTTAATCTTACAACTTTATACTACATTGTCGATATCATAAAAGGCATCGACGTATTTTTATGTCGCTTATTAGCGACTCGTCAAGCTGTTGATCGCCATTTGCACCAGGAAAAAAAAATTTATTTAGGTTAAACGAATGAGTCACGTTGAAATCAAGTTTCCTTGAGGCTACTAAATTTTTATTTACTTCTACTAAAACATTTGCGAGATTTGAAGAAATAGATATGAATTAATTTTCTTAAAAATTTCAGTCTTAATCAAGTAAACGTCAGTGTTTTCTTGAACATATTGAAAATTTATTGCGAAAAATATTACCTCAGCCAGGGTTTGAACCTGGACTTCCCTACACTCCAGGCGGGCGTCTCACTAATTCGACCACTGAGGCATGTAAGAAGAGACACCCGCCTAGAGTGTAGGGAAGTCCAGGTTCAAACCCTGGGGTAATATCTTTCGCAATAAATTTTCTGTATTATTAAAAATGCCAGTATGGTCAAGAAAACACCGAACTTGTTAATTACTGCCGGCGACATTGCAGTATATTCTTATTAGTTAATCAAATAAAATTTTGCTTAAGATGAAGAAATTATTTCTTTGAAATTAAATAAAAAGCCTAACAGGGTCAAAGTTCAAAGAAACTTTTCTCTGGGTGCGGAGTCCGATCCGCATTCGGTCACCCTGCTGGAAAAATGTTTGAAGTGTAAAAAAACCAGCCCGTCGTTAAGTTCCGACAAACGAGCTACCTAAAATTTGCGTCGGCGTAAACAGACGCTGGTACATTCAGCGTGACGGACGTGCATTCATACCTCATTCATACTTAACGCGAAATCCGGCTATTTGATTTTCAATCTGAAATAACATTGCATACACATGAGCCAGATAAAACTCACGGATTGGCTCTCCTGGAGGCACACGGGGGCTCTCCAGTAACATTTGAAAAGGCGGATTTACGCGATTCACGGACCCTTCAATTCTTCTGTATTTTCGCAGCCATTCATTCTTCGGAACGCCGGCGATTCGGAGATCTCTCACGGCAATATCCCGTGTTTTCACACGCATGTATTCGTGCTACCCTGCGAGGTGCAATAATTGGTCGTTAGCGCCTACACACCTATCATTTGCAACTGCGGCGCGCACGGCAACGTTCCTGCACGAGGCCCGATATTCAAAAACGCTGCGGCGGCGACGGCGACGATGTAAATGTGTACTCGTACAACTTCCTGAACGAAGACCAGGACCGGAGCCCGGCCCGCCTAATGCACGACATTAAGGCGTTACGTAAATGCGTCTCGCGTGCGGGTGACTCGTCATCGTCGCGTCGGCGTCTTTGGCCGTCTCTCTCCATTAAGGCGACTCGCGACGTTATTATTAGTTAACTTCAAATATTTATCGTATTCTTCCTCCGCGCGGTCTCCGTCGCCTCTGTCGCCCGACGGATTCGTCTCGCGCGGGCTATTCTCGTGTTCGGGCTAAGTACGGGCTTGCAGTTAGCTCCAATTCGTCCGATATCCGAGAGAATTATAATCTCGATTATTCGTTTAAATTATACTTGGATTACTTAATAAATTGCTTTAAAGATAGACGCGCAGACCGATAGCTTGGCGAGTGAAAATAGGCAACGCTTAATAAAACATGCACGCACACAATGAAACGTTCAATTGTCCCATTTAAATAACATGCTTTAAAATAATGTTAGATCAATATGGCAATTATCGTTCTTGGATTGTTATACATAACTTGACGAAAATTCACAATTGAGATATAACTGCACGTTTCTTTGACATCGAGAAAAGAATAGCAGAAGAAAATGAATGCGATGCAAAAGTGAAACGGGGAAGCTGCCCCTTCGGGAAAGTTAGCGAACACACGTTAGCTTAATTTCCCTTGATGTTGATGTTAATTAAATTCTTCTCAGATAATAATCAAATTCGCCAATTGCACTTAGGGTAATGCGCACTTTGCGTCGGGAAAAAGAGAGCAGGTAGAAGATAGGCGGAAACGAGTGCCGGAATTCGAGCGCGTTTCCTCCGTCCGGGGAAAAAGCGGCCACGGCATAGTTGCGTCATTCGCATCTCGCGCATTTGTTACGCCAATCTCTCGCGTCTTTTTGCCGCGGCCGGCGCAGTGCAGCGGGGCAATCATCGCGCGAGCGTGTTACTGGAAAAAGTGCCGGGGAAGAAAACGCTGCCCCCGGGTCCCGGTGTAACGCAGCCCGGGACCGCGGGGCGGCGAGGGGGATGTTAGTTAACGAGGCGTCGGGCGGTCTTATCCCCCTCGGAGAGATAAAGCTCCATTTGCGTCGACGAGTCTCAACTGTGTCGCGAACAAAAATACCGGCGAACGACCAATAATTTCTTCAATTCCATTTTAGCCGTGGCCGTTCGAACTAATCCATTATCGACAGGGTATCTCGCGCGTTCCTGCGCGTCAACAACAGAGCGATTCGCTAAGGGATTAACGAGACCGAGGATAGTTCCTACGTCACGAGGGGCTGCCGGATCGCCGCAGCCTCCGCGGCCACCGCGCGAGTCGCGTATTTAATAATATAAAAAGATGATTCACGCGTCGAGTGGCATTCAAGTGCAACGGGATGAATCACCGGCCGTCGGTTGCTCGAAAACTATAGCGCAGTCGACGGAAATAGTGCTGGCATAACGATGAAACGCTCGATAAGATCGTAGTTCCCTCCCCGCGATACGGAACTCGTTCAGTCGGAGACCCGCTTTCGCGAAGAATGCAATTTTCCAAGTTGTCAGTGTGAGAAAATCACTATCGGAGCTCTATCATTATTCGAGGTTGCTTGCCGTAAGATTGGATCTCTTAAGCAACACTTTACCCGAGTCGAAATTTTGGCCCTATGTTGAACCTTTAATTTTATTATACAGTAGGACCTAAGACAGTAAAAGAGGTCGAACTGCAAGTAAAAAATCTACTCCTCCTTAAAAACTGATAGTGTTGGAAATTTCTGCTTTTGCCAATTTAGCATTAAAGTAGGTCCTTTTAAGTAGGAGCTAAAGTAAATTTTTAGAATTGAAGATTCAAGAGAGAGTAAAAAATATAATGTCATTAAAGTAGGTTATTGCTGGTCTATGCAATGTAGGTGTATCAGCTAAGTAGGTGTAAAATATCCTTAAAAGTGTCCAAATAATACCAAAATTTCGATACATTAATAATTTTATGGCAGTAAAACCTTAGACGTTAAGACCGTTGTACATTACGTTATTGTACACTAACGCGTGACTGGACACGTTCCATGTCTTGTAATGAAAAACTTACAAATCTGATAAATAGAAAACAAGTGGCTGTTTCATTGTTTCATAAACTTTCGTCGCAAATTAATCTCAGGTAATGTATCTCTCAAATCGTCCCTCCCATTTTCTCGACGTCTCTTCTTTTGCCCGGAACGAATATAATCCGTTTTATGAGTATCACTCGCCGCCTCTCCCGTCGTTGCATTTCTCCTATCTATCGCACAACATTATCCGTATCTTCTCGTCGTCGACTCGCGCAGCGCGATGTTTCCGAGGGGGAATGGGGCACATAAAACCCTCCGCCGTCTCAAGAAAGAGCTCTCTCTCTCTCTCTTTCTCTCCCTCGATCAATCTCGAGAGCTCCGGCGAGCTCTCGCCGATAATAAGAATCGCGAAGTAACATTCCAGTTTCCGAACGGTGTCACCACGTTTCGCTACGTAATTTCGCGAAAAAAGTTACGCTACGGAAATCTTTACGCGAGATCGGGGATAAAAATGAAAGAGAGTCGAAATCGCGTTTCGTGTTTGTACGCGATTTTTATCATCTCGAACTCTTTTGCCGATTATCATATCTGGTGATCGTTTATGTTTCTCGATTCACGAGTCGTTTCGTGGATTCGCTTCGATACAACGGCGTGGCAGAAAGCTGGCTGCGAAATGTGGCGAGCGGACCGACTTTGACTTTTATTAGAGGGTTTTCTAGCCCGCCTATAGCCAAAGTTCATCGATCCACGCGCGCCACGACGCCGGGCGTCCTATTAAAAGCCGCCTCCACCGCCTGCGTCGCGCGAGGCGCGGGACGGAGGCAGTAAAGTGGCCGGACGGACGGGGGAGTGTCGGTGTCGGAGCCGGGGAGGGAAGATCAGAGGGCCGACGTCGAAAGAAATAGTTCGCCGGCGAGAACGCGCAAGAGAGGCGAGCGCACGTGTTTTCGGAGCTCGCGCCTCGTCTGCGGCGCGGTCCGTCGATTTATCAAACGCGACGTCGAAAGGCGCGACAAGCTACCGCTTTCACCCTTTGCGTTCACGCCACGGCTCAACAGGTGATAACACGAGCGAGACACGATGCCGCTGCTGTCGCGATCTGGCCGCTTAATTAGCGCCGTCGATTCATCTTATAGATTTCGAAATTTTGGCCCTACGTTGAACTTTTAATTCTACTATACAGTAGGATCTAAGACGGTAAAAGAGGCCGAACTTCAAGTGCAAAATTTACTCCTACTTTAAAACGGATAATGTCGGAAATTTCTACTTTTGCCAATTTAGCTTTGAAGTAGGTCCTTTTAAGTGGGAGCTAAAGTAAATTTTTAGAATTAAAGATTTAAGGGAGAAATAAAAAAATATAATGTCAAAGTAGGTTATTGCTGGTCTATTTAGGTGTACAGATCAGCTAAGTAGGTGTAAATTATCCTTAAGTGTCAAAATAGTACCAAAATTTCGACTCGGGAACCAAGCTGACTTATGTATAGCGCAACATAAGACAATATGAATTACGTGTACTTGATACAAGACAGTATAGAATTGTACAATCTGTCCGATGGAATACTAAAATAAAACATTTTTCGATTAATTAAACTCGGAGGGCGAGGTGTAAAAAAGAGAAATTAATAATTACAAAATTTTATATATCGGAGATTCAAGGAATTCGGTAAATTGCGCTTCAAAATTGCACATAAATATAAATTGCATCCCCACTTCAGTTAATGCTACATAAACTTTTCTTTAATAAAATCCATGGGATAATTAGCGAAGAGGAATTTATCAGGAGAATTTGAAGATTGTACTCTTGATATTTGACATTGCAAACAAATTGCCCAATATATAGCGACAAGGTCTATTTTTCGTAGGTTGATCCATGAGAATTAATAGCCGAAAACTTGGTGTCGTCGATTTATTGCAGTTCGAAACGCCACGTTGCGTTAAACATTTGTTCGAGTTTATAACTGCTATTATTTTTATGTTCGTTGCTTTCGTACGCGCTGGAACCATCATCAATCATCGATATATCGTAGAAAAGCAAAAGAGCGACCTGTACTTTCAGAGTTTAAAATGTTAGATCGATTTAATGCGGTTCAATGAATTCGTAGATTGGAAGCTACGCGTTTTATATCACCATAAATTATTCCTCGATGATCGTTGAATGGCTATTGGCCTCCACAGAGTAACAAGAATTATTGATTAACGGATAAATTGCGTCCCTCCGCGCATAAATTTGTATCTTTTTTTTTAAGTAGCCGAGCTACGCGATGTCTCGGCCACATTAAAAGTGATTTAATTGCGCGTTTCCTAATTTCAAGCTATTCGCTTTGTACTCGCCGTGAGAGCAGCGAGAAACCGAGCGATCCACGATGACATTTGACGACGGTTTAATTTTACGATCGTTGGCTTTACGGGGCTCTCGAAAGTCGATTAGGAGAAATCACTCTTGGGCGGGGTCGCCGTTGCCATGGTCTCAGGTCTCCGAATTTAGGAAGAAAGCGCGGAACTCGCGATGACCTTGGCACGTTACGACTTCCCTGGGTTTATGGCTGATACCGAGTCCGTGTACTAAGAAAGTCGACGAGAGGTTTACGATTGTGGGAACGCTTGATCCTTATGGTACATTAAGGACAAAAAAATAGTTACATTCAAGTGAAATTTCGACTAAAATTGGAAGATAATACCGTACACGTTTTATCGAGGGGCATATATAGCTACAACTGATCCACGTATTTATGCATTTTGTTTTTCAATAATCACGAAATGATTTTATTCTAAGAGACTGGCTAAATATAAAAAGAATTAAGAATCGTGAATATATGTAAATCAGTACTACGGGATGCACATTTATATTTTAAGTTTAGTTTTGTAAGTATATCGATGTCAAATTTATTGATTCCTACATTCAGCATCAGATATAGAAAATTATTTTTGCAGAAATGCTATCGTCGTATATCGTATGTTTCGGGCATTAATAAAGTTATCATATCTTAAAATTACATAGAATGATATAGATAGCAGTGTCGTATTTCATTTGTCACGACTGATGCACGTCTTTAACCGAGATTAAACTGTAGAAAACAAAGAAAATGATGAAAATCATAATTTTACAATTTACTAATTATAACTATATTCAATAACTGGATTCGAGCACAGCAACCAGAGTGCTCACACATATGCGTATATTTTATAATTCGACTCTGTCTTATTCGACGACGATGACTGACTTAGTATCACTCGAAAAGGAACCCCCGAAAAATAGGGTCAAAACGTTGTGTAATAAACTAATAAAATAACTAGCCAGCTGGGTTGACTATAAGTTTCCCGTCTCAATTTTTAATCATTACTGGTGACAAAAAGCAAACTCTCCTCTCGTATATTCAAGAACATTTAATCAAGCTTATGAAACGTCAACGTCCTCCACGGAAACGTGAAATCGAACGATCTGCAGATAAGAATGCAGACTTGCAACATCCAGGAACAATCGTAAGGAAAAAGGAAGAAAATACCGACATTGTTAGAAGCTACACGCTGATAAAATCCACGATGTCGAATCGTAGCTTCCCGTTTCGTTTCTTATCCCGCTCGGTACGCGCAAGATTAATGTCCCGAGAGAGCGCAGGACGCCCGTTCGGACCACGTGCATCAATTGCGATGTCAAGCATATCCTCCCCGTGTACAGATAGCGCGGCGCAACCCCGGGTTCGATGTCTTCCGGGGCGATATGACCGGCCACGACCACCGCCGGATTCCTTCTCCGACGACTTTGGAGATCTGCATTGAGACATTTCTGTCCGGCCGATACGGGCGGGATAAGCCGCGTCCCCGGATCCCGGGGGTCGGGGCCCCGGCTCACTTCGAAGCCGGAGTCAGATTCTCGGGCGAACTCCGCCGTCGTGTTGATATCCCCGCGATAGCTCCATTGTTCGTGGACATCGTGCGCAAGCAGGTACGCGCTCGCGCGGCCGGCCCGTCGCCGTCGCGACAGTTCGGGGTCACTTCCTAGTGCCGGAACGTTTCACACCAGCGTGACACATCGGCGCGGCCGTACAGTCACGAATTCGCGTGACCGCGCCGCGGAAAATCACCGGCCCCGCCGCGTCCCAACAACGGGGCGAGATGCATCTCCGCTTTCTGATCGCCATCGGTGAGAAATCTCCGCTTTCTCGCGTTTTACATGTAGACATGCACGTGTGCCACGCCTGCGTGTAACAATTCCCGGCCAAACTGGGACAAGTCAAAAAAGAACGTTGCACTCTAATCTCGACTCTAATCTATATTCTACGAGACAGTATTGTTTGTGACTCTTACTGTTTGACTTTGCAATTATACAGTTGGAATTAAAATGTATTCTTGTGTCTAACGGATTTCTTTATGTGTCAATTACATTTATTGTATTTATTATTATTATATTACGTTTCTTGTAAATAAACCAGAAAATGGTAACAGTATCGAGTATTTTGTACGCTAATATTGCAAGATTTTCTCGATGCTTTTTAAATCATACTGAAACCAGAATGAAAAGTGTGTTTTCTAACGTATTCGACTTTTCTTTACAAACAGATTAATGGTAATTGCATCCGTCAGACATGACATGTCCTCAAATAAAGTGTGTCGCGATGTAACCGATCTTAAAATCAGGAGTAAGTGACAGCCGGTTGAGAAATTACCGTTTTCTTTTCCATCCTATTGCCGCGTCTCGCGAGGAAGTGTAACGTAAGAATCCACGTAAGAATAATGACACACAAGTATGGATATAATTGCTAACAACTATGGAAAGTAATCGCTAAGTAAAAACTAAGCGATTGAACGCAACAAATTAAGCCCTACTCTTTAAATTAATGAACACAAGCCAAGTATAATTACCAAGTATAATTACCACGGGCTCTTTCGTATAATCCGTAGTAATTATGATAATCACCCTTCTCGTCAATCATCATGCTATTGCATACATTATGAATTTCCGTAATAATTGCATATTTCATTTCTTTTCGCGCGACCATGAAGACGAGTCGCACAGTCTTCAACACGATAGTCTTACTATTTGTTTGCACACGTGAACAGGAAGCCGTTGTTATCCTCTATTTTCGACGGGATCTTTCCAAATGCCCGAGAGACGAAACTTCTTTGCCGCATTCCCGTCCGTCTGTCAACATTTCGATTCCTTCCAAGAGAGTCCTCGCGCATAAATCACGCCTTCGTTCGTACCTGCCATAATCTCCAGCGTCGCCAGCACTTGTTCTAAGGAAATAGACTCGTCATTCCTTTACGACGTGCTAAGGAGCAAGGTAAACATCGGGACCATCGTCCTCGTTGACGTTGAGCCGGCCCGAGGTCTTACCTCCCTCGACTTTTTACCTCGGTCCCGGTTTCCGCACGTGACTTTCAGCGTGTCGAGTCCGTCCCCAGCGGTGGGAAGAGAAGGACGGAAAGACGTGGAACCGCCCTCCCGGGACCTGGGTCGCCGCCACATGCGGTACCCTCGGTGAATAAAGGACCCCGGGTCCTAAAATCCGGGTCCCATAATCTGCGCGGTGGGGTACGGTCCTATATTTATGCGACGGAGGCAAGTGGTTGTGCCAATACGGGGCCGGCAAGTGGTACGGAAATTAACCTTGAGGAACCTTCCCTCCCGGCTTGCTCTCCCCGGTTACACCCCTTTTTTCCTCGCGAGTATCTCGGTCGTTCTTGTTGGCCCGGAAGGTGAATAAGGACCCTGGTCTGCGCGGACCCAGGGCGGGGTAGCTACGGTATAAATCTCAGTGCCCTAGACAAATGCGGAGGCTGGGGGGGGGGGGAAGGGAAACTTCTAACGGTGCGTGCTTGCTTCAAGTTCTGCGCGAGCACGCCACGAGGCCCCCCTTTGTTCTTCGAAGGACAACGCGCCGGGCGGCGTTCGGCTCGTTTGCTTCACAATCCTTAGATACTCGTGCCGATGCAGTTTTCATGAGGCGGTTTCGCTCGCGCGACCAAGGTCGCACTACCGCGAAGAGTGTTCGTGTTAGGTCCGAGCTAAAGAATGAGTTCGCAAGCGAGAAGCTGCAAGAATAATCACCGGGCCGGAGATATGATCTCGCCTCTTCCAAAGTGGTTCGGATCGATGGCGATGAAAATACGATTTAGATTAATAATTCCTGCAGACAAGTCTGAACGAGGTAAAGCGATCAATGGAAAAAATTCGATAAAAGAGAATAGAGACACGACGAAAACGTAAAATAATTTAAAGTAATAATTTTAGAAATTATATAATTTATAAATCGTGATACGTATTTCAAAGTTAGCTTGTCCCTTACAACAATTTCGTAATTTGAAAACGTAATATCGAATTTTTCTTCTTCACGAGACTGCACAGTCAGCGGCCACGAAAATCATACAACTTTGCTCGGAAGCGAGGAGGAGCCGATCGGACATAAATCCTAATATCCCCTAGACTTAGATGAATAGGCTTTAACGGTGCGTATACTTCCACGCGCTCGCACAAGGCCATGCGCTCGCCTTTGTCCGGCGAGGACAGACGTATAGAGTGGCAGTCATTTTCGATTTTCAAGGTTTAGCCGTGTAGAAAGGCTCGCGTATACCTGGGCTTCCCTGAGGATTTCCAGGCCGGCTGCCAGGTATCTCAGATTATGTTCACAATCTCCCCTTCGGAGATTTTCCCCCCGCGTCTCTGCCGCGTTCTTCTATCCCTACGGCGTATCGTCGAGTTTTCAGCAAATAATGGCCCACTTGATTGTGGGTATCTTAAGCAAGGGACATCCTCGTCATGGTACACGCTTTACTCGTATCGTTCCACGGTTGGGGAACACGATCCTATTGTCAGGACTCGACACGATGCATCACATCGCGGAGAAAAGAAATATTGCGGCTAGAAGTGGCGCGCATTGTTTGCTCAGCATTGTCACGGAGGTTAATATTGAAGTGGTTTGTTGCCGGAATTTTTCGGGATCGCGCGGTTTAACAACAGATGTTCGTTGATGGGCGGAACCGTTCGCCCCCATAATGGTACAGCGTATACAAATAGCGGAACCGAGTGCTCGAGATTACGGTTTTTACAACTTGCAGCTACAATCAAACCGTTAGTTGCACACGCAGTTTCTAAAACGATTTCAGCAGTTTTCTGTTTGGAGAAAGGAATAACGTCTTTTTTTTGGTTTTTACTTCTTTATAGTCGATACAAAAACCCCGCGAGATTTAATAAATGATTATTTGCCGAATTATTTAAGTACTGTTATCGAAAAGACCCGTCAGATCACGATATTTTATCGCGCGATGTTTATAGAGACAGAACTCCGGGAACTTGCGCGCGTCGTACCCGCCGACGAACTGCATCATCAATCACGGAGAATCTCCGTCGATCGCGCAAGGTGCAATTATGGATATCCAGAAACGGGTGGCGGCCTCCGAAATACAAAGAATCCATTTCACCCTTCTTCGCGTCTCGCGCGCGCATCTTTCTTCTCGCCGGTCGCCCCCTTTCTCCCGCGTCTCCTGCCCCTTCGTTCGCCCTCGAGAATCGACCTACGGCTGTACTCCTTCGGAAACCATATATTTTTCGTTTCACAGTTCGCGGCGCCGTTGAATGCCCTGCCTCCATTCAGACGAGGGTGCATCTCCGTAGCAGCCGCCAGGTATAAATTCTGGCGTTGGCTACGCGCGCTCGATGGGGTGGGTGGGAAGGTAGGGCAGGGAGAAAAGAGGAGGAGAAAGATCGGTCCCATGGTAATCGATTACCTCCCCCCGTATCCCCAGAATCCCATATAGTGACCGGCCCCATGGCCCGAAGATTGAACCTTCGATAACCGGTGCTCCTCTCTCGTTCTCCTCTCTTTCCCGTCCCCTTCTCCTTCTCCTCCTCCTCCTCCCCCATCTCCTCTCCCGCTCAACCGACTCTCCCGCGTCGGTCGGTGCTCTCGCCTATTTTCTCGCGTCGCGCGACGAAGGATATAATTCCCGAGTCTCGGAAACGCTGTGCTAATTAAGCGCATGTTGCTTTGGCGCCTACTTATAAGACCTATCTCCTTATGCGCCACGATCTTCCGCCGACTATGTATGGAGCGAAATGGCGCACGACGTGACAGCGAACAAGGCAGATCAAAGGGAAAATATAATATGATAAATTATCGTCGAATGCAATAATTAATGTCGCCGCTAATCATATCGTCATCAGAGCCCGCGCTGTCGGGCTCTGCAATGTATGATTTTCAATGAATTTATGCGAATTGAGTCACAAACGATCTTTTCGCAGCGCTTACTGCTACACTGCGAGAGCACGCAGGACCGGTCCGTCGCCATTAAAATGTGCCGTTAATTACACGCCACATCGAAATGCGCGCTACGCGCGTACTACGTAAGCGCGCAAGATATAATTGAGTCGGGCGCGTCTTTGGCCGTGTACGCGCTCGTACGCACGTGCGCTCGCGCGCACGGCGATCGGGCGCACCGCGTAACTCGATATTCCTAGTTCTAATTATAATTCCGTGTGCAAAACAGCTAATTGAAAGGGCGATGCCACTGACGTCACCTCGCGGGGATTCCGCGTTTCGCCTTCGTGCCCGATCCCACCGCGTTATCATTCGTTTCCGTACATTTATATAGCGTTCGCGACTGCGAGCGAGCAAGTAAATGCATCACACTTTGGCGTTAGCCGAGGCGGCGGTTACGCGTGATCCTGCCTTATCTTCTTCGATCGAAAGAACTCGCGATAAAGCGATAGAAAATACGGCTGTCCTAAGCCTGGGCGTAACTTGATACTAGACATCCCTTTTATCCACCGGTTTATATTTCCAAATTCCAACAACTGGGTATTTCAACCGGTAATTCAATAATTCACGGTGATGTTGACAAAGATGGCTTAATCCTAACTCGCTTCACGATCCGAAATTTCAAATTCTCCGTAGTGCGGCATAAAACGTTTGCAGGATAGAAGAACTTCTACGAGATGTTAAATCATTTGCATGCACATCTGTCTTGGAATCTATTTTTATCAACCGATCCTTCTCGGAAAGTATCTTGTCTGTTTCGTAGTAGATAAGATTGGACTGGGAAAACCGAGTGATATTCTTATCGCGAGGAAATGGATACTTGCGCATCAGTCGAGAAATATATTCGCAATTTGATATGTATAGCGAATATTATTTTCTAAATGTACTCTCTAATCTCAGACGATTACTACAAGCCAGATTGCGGTGATAATAATAAGATATGCGCACGCACATAAATTGAGATTTAATAATAAATTCAAGTCCCTTAAGAGTGTATACGTAAAAAACGAAAAGTCCGGTATTACAAATTATGAAAAGCGAGCTAAAATCATATACTAAAAAACATACGCAAGACTGGCGGAAAATAAGATATACAGAATGAGCGATGCAACGTTGAACGAGTACAAGCGTACACGAGAAATAAATTTTGTTTTAAGGCTTTCAGAGCACGCGATATAAAATGTACGACGTTGCTGCCGGTACACGAAAAAGCAGGCGTCTCTTTCAGGATCAAGTTACAAAATACCTATCACAGTCGTGTCTTTCGGCCGGTCGATATTTACGGCTGAAATCGTGCAATCGGAGATAGGGGGGGGAGAAAGAGAGACGATCGAGAGACGGTATCTCGTTCGGAAGGCGCAGTCATAGGCCGCACAATCACACAGAGCGTATAAGGACGACTTGGGTGCATAAGCGGGGTGGGCAGCTGCTTCTTCTTCTGCGGCCGGGAAGTCGCATCTGCCGATCTTCCTTCCCACCCCGTGCGTCGTCCTCCATCTATCTCATCGGTCTCTCCCCGGTCATCCTCGTTTCGGGCCCGCGGCGCATTACGCGGCACATTTTCTCCGAGATGCATCCTCTCGCAGGATCACGGCCGGATCCGAGAAGACCGGCCCGATCTCCTTTCCCGGGTCCGCGCGTTCGGGCAACGTACCGCGCCGCGGTGTAATAACATCCCTCGCACGTATAATATCTCGGGCCGCGTGTAATATACCAAATATTTTCGTGAGTATAGCAGGTGATCATATGGTGCGCGATGCGCCCAAATATAATCGTGCGCGAATATCAACGCGAAGGGGAACGCGTTGGGAAGACGAGCGAAATCAACGGTGATGTACAACGAACCTATAGTGTTACGCTATGCCAAAGTAGTCCTAACAATAAGATTCGCACATGTGTCCGCCTGGAAGTTTACGAATGATGAAAATATCGCGTAGCAAAACTGACGACGAACACATGTGTTAAGAACGGAATGAAAATAAGCGGTGTAATCGAATAGTATGCTGTTGATAGTATCGGCTACACGTTGCACCGATTATGCAAGCCGCTTTGTTATCGTGTTCCGAGGTAGGAATGAGATCAGAGCAATATGTTACGACAGGGATCATAATTGAGCGATAGCCATTAGAGGCTGACGCAAGGGCCGGCGTAAGACTTATTTCACGCCTGTTGAATTTAATCGAATATACGTTTCGCGATCAAATCACATTCGGAGCTATTTCTCCGGTCGGTGTTATTTCTCTCAAGATAAACCTTTTCACTCGTCCCTTGAATTATGCGCGTCAGTGTAAAAGAAATGAGTCGCGCACGGTAGACATTTCGCGAGATGAATAAACAAGCCGTGAATCGTACTTCATATCCTGAAAATATCGTTTCTCCCCCGTTTCCCGACAGGTTCCTTACATTAATCCGCCGTGGCGCGGTACGAAGTGGGCACGCGAAGTCGATCCGCAGACGTTTGTTCATCGTCTCGAGGATAGTTGATCGAGAGCGAGATGTTTGCTAGACGACGAGAAGGGAGCAGAGAGAGAGAGAGAGAGAGAGAGAGAGAGAGAGAGAGAAAGGACTCGCGGGAGCTGCTCCCTGTTTACCTTGCGCTTAAGTACACGTTAGTACAGCGTATTTGGTGAGTCCGCGGACGGGAGAGACCGGTACCGTTCGCCGGCATTGTATCGAAGTTTAAGCTTCATTCAGCGAAACGTAAATCCCCCAGCCACGGTCTCGATCTTCCATTCAAGAAACGCGAATATAAGTCGCAGCCGCCGCGAAATACTTCAGCTGCACGAAAATCCCAGGGCGGCCGGTGCAGATGTAAACATACTGGAGTCTTTGAGGCGGTCTCATTCGCGTCTCTCTCTCTCTCTCTCTGCCCCTCTCCCCGTTCCCGCGTGCTCGGGATTTTATATAAAGGAATGAATAGAGCGCGGCGCACGACAAACGCGCCACTCCAGAATGATCCCACGGACAAACGTGCGTCATGATGCGTGGCAACGGAGAGATTTTCGGCTTTTCGACTATTATACACAGAGAAGAATCCGTCCTCTTAACACATGTTTCGCGCGGGGAATGTCAACGAGTTTATTCCTTAAACGGAAGTTCCGTCCTTCAAAACTTACTTTAACTTTGCGCATTAAGATGGGAAGAGACGGCGATTCTTGGCATTCTGCGTTACTGCCAGGTATCGAATTTTCATTAAGACACGATGGGTCGCAAACTTCTCGAGGAATTCATTATTAACGGACCATTAAGTCAATTAAGTGGACTACGGACAATTATTTCACTCAACATCGTGAAAAATGGAGTGTAGGTGTATACAGTACCGGCCAAAATTATATCACCTTTAGGTTTTCTGAGCACAACTTTCATCAGAGTGCATCGAACGTGCTAAAAATTTATAAGTAGACGCCTGACTAACAGGTGCATCTTGTACAAGAACGATAATAAAATTTGACAAAATACGCCATGATTTTCGAACTTTTCATTCGCGCACTTTAAAACTGGTTATGCTAAAAAAAATTAAAAAGGTGATATAATTTTGGGCGGTATCTATATATTTACTCACATTGGTTCTCGATGTTCCCAGTAGTTATTGGCGAATCGGTGCGTAGATTCTCGAGCGATACGTGGGAGAATACTCATCCTCCCGCGCGGCCGGGACGCGGGAACGGGAGAAGGATGTTACGGCGGACTTACCACCTCGGGGTAAGAACGTATCGTATTAGAGGCGCAGCCTTTTGTACATCGGTTTAGAAGCCGAGGGTGAGCGCGGGTTGCGGCGATAGGACGAGAGGGAGAGCGAACACAGGAAAATCGCTCCTCGCTCGACAGCGTGCACATATGACGGGAAATTACCGTCAATTCCCGATAAGTTATCGACAATTTTAGAAGAATGCCGCCGGGAAGTGACGCCGCCGCGTCGCGCGTCCGTATCGAGCAAAACCGACAATTTGCCGGGCATTAAAGGCAAACTGCGCGCCGGTGTAGCCGTCGTTACGGCCGTTACAGATCGAAACCGCGAGCTCTTCCGGTCTCGAGGAGGAGAGGACGAGGACGACGAGATACGAATCCGAGGCATCGACGAATTAAACGGCACCTCTCCGGCCGGATCGTATCTCCGGGACGGCGCGCCGAGCCTTCCAAATTTCGTCAGCGCGAGCGTGCGCGAGGAAGTTATTAAGGCAAGGCGCGGTGTTACATTAGGCTGATAAATGGTGAGATAGAGGAGGATTAAATTACAGCGCTACGCGGCATTAAAACTATTCGTACCCGCGCTTGTGGAAAAACAGAGGGGCAAATTACACACGAGCGTCTCCTGTAATAAGCCGACGGAACGCGTCGACGTTACCGCGGCGCTCGCCGCCGTTAATCGCGTCATTCGATTAGTAGTTGATCGCCGCATAAATCCTGCCGAAAGCGTAGCGGGACGTGAAAATCACGGCCCGACACCCCGGCTGTAATCTCGATCCCGGAGATACGGACGAATGTAATTTACGCCAGCCGTCGCGATTTATCGTGTAACGTGGCGCCCCGCGAGAACGGAAAGCGCAATGGAAATTACAAATCGGTTACCGTTCTTGCGCCAGATACGCGCCGAGAACGTGCACATCGCGACAGAGATTTCGACACTCGGGGGCGCGATTTCGCGCGAACAAAGTCCGCGGCCGGGAGGCTGAGCGGGAATTGTTGGAGGCCAAACAAAACGCGGAGACTCCATCTAAACTAGTCGGGCGGGTTCTCCCCCAGACCTGCCCATAATTAAATATTACAAATGATCGTTGGCCGTATCTCGAGGGTTTCTCCATCCCTCGATGGGCGACCGATGGGAGAGAAGCGCTCCCAACACGGTAGACCGTTCACGATTGCCCCGAAGGGAACAGTCCGCTCGGTTCGCGCAGAAGCGTAACCCGTTTCCGTCACGCTCACGACTGGGCCCTTTAACGTGCGTTGCGCGTACGAACGAAGAAAATCGAAAGGAAATTAATTTAATTAACGTCGAGACGCTGGTCGGACGAATCTGCAACGTTTTCCTCGAAACGTGTGCACATACGAGGCATGTTAAATAACGCCGTTGCGTTCACTTAAAACAGCGACTGGCTCAGTTCGAGAAAAGCAACTATTTTAAAACGCCTTCGTTACATTTTCTAATCGTGCGATGTTATATTTGAGTTATATGTGTATATACGACTCGTGATGATTAAGAGTAGAGAGTTTATCTACCTTTGTGACTCACGGTCATACGCATGGTGAAATACGAGGAACCGTTTTTATCGTGTAACAACAACGTGACTCCGTAACGTACACGAGCAGTTTCTCTCACACGTATTCGAGCAGGTGTCCGTCGACGCGAGAACGACGTGGCGCGCGCAGTAATTCATCTCGCAAGCTGGCGTTGCTCTATCAGCATTAGCGGAAGTCCGACAACGTGCCAGATATCGAGACGGCTTGGTCTAACGTTACGATGGGCCCGTGTAACTCGAATCCCCGGATCTAGGAACCGCCGCGACTCGGTACGCCGACTAATCACCGTGAGAAGCCCTCCTACCTCCGCGGAAGCGCTTAATTACCATCGGCTTTCTCCCGATAACGCGCCCGCGGAACTTGGACCTCTTCGTGCCCCGAGATACGAAAGACGGGACGACGGAGGTCGGGGGCCCGGCTGAATAGAGCCGTAGCGAGCGGCGATCCGTATCGCCGTCCGACGTGGAAGACAATTGGAAGCGAGATTTCGTAACGGCGACATAAACGTAAAAGCAAACGATCGTGGCACGACGCCACGACGAGACACGGACTCCTCGCTCTTTAATTCTGGGGGTAGGGGGGGGGGGGAGAAGGGGATCGGCGATGTTCCCGTTGAATGAAAATTTTAATTCTCCGCAAATTCTCTTCGGCGAGCTTCCGCAAACGTATGGGCTCTTTCGCTCGTACCGTGAAAACAACGCGGGCGATTTAGCGTCGTGAGTTTTGCGGAACAAGGTCGGTTCCTTTCGGTGAATTATAAAAGCTGTACTTTGTGGAAAATCGATATTTAGCTTCTTTTCGAATTTTTCCGCTGCAACGGACTGTACGGTTTCTTTAGCGGCGCGTATGTCGGAGCCCTGGATCCCATCGGTTGAAATTTGTTCAGGAACTTTAGGAAAATATTCCCAAATCCCGATTTCTTAAAACTCGTCACAAATTTTTCGGGCCTGTCAGAAATGCACCCGTGTAACTTTAACGAATTTTTCCGGCACAGCGGGAATACGAGATTATAGCGATGATCTTTTCTTTGTCTGGTTCGGACGCCTACGAAGCACGTTAAATCACTGTCAATGGTGACGTTGATGTGTATTATGAAATACGAGTCGCGGTGAGTTTCTTACGAAGTTAGCGTCCCGTCCATGTCCATGTGTAATTGGAACAACTTGCGCTATTTACACGGGACGCATGACTAGTACTCGAGAGGCTGCTCCGATTTAACGGACAATGAAGTTTCGTAAAAATTATAAACGATAAAACAACGTCACTCGGCCGCCCGGCCGACATTCATGAAATTTTTCTACCCGCGTAAACAAGCTGTCTCCTGATCCAAGAAGAAATCCGATATTATCGCTCCCTCCCGCAGTATCCCGTAACGACAGGACTTTTCCCTGTTTCGGTGGCCGGTACACCGGTGGAAAACACATGTCCCGCGGGACGTACACAATCGATCCGGCTGGCCGACGCATTCCTCATCTCTCGTCAAGTACGGGAGAATGGTTCATCTTCGTCGTCGAGGTATGATAAAGAAAGAGAGGTAGGAGGGGAGAGGGTCGTTCGTTGACGACCGTCGTGGAAAAGCAGGACGAGCCAGATGGGAGGACGACGACGACGGGGAAGGGAGAGAAAAGGTGAGAAGGTGCAACGAGGTAGAAAGCGACCAGTCCGGCTCTGGGATATTCTATTATGCCGGGTTATCTAGATTATGGCATTCCTGCTTCGTGGAACCCAGCGACCCAGGGTGGACGGGGACGGGGGTGCGTCGCGAGACCCGGGGGCCCCGAGCCCCGGGTACGATCGCCCTTCTCGCTTTCCGCGGGCCCTCGAGCGCCCATTAATCCTGTACCGTCTCGAAAAGGCCGAAATTAAAAAAGGAATATGCGTAGATATACGTATCAGGGGAAGGGGGGGGGGGGGAGATCCCGGGGAGAGAAACGGCCTGCCGCGCCCCGCGCTCGGAACAGGTAGTGCGTTCCATCCGTCCAGATGCTCTTCTTCTTCCCACCCGTGTTTTGGGAGCTTCCACAATTCGCTTCGCATTAGACGAACACGCTCCAACGAGCAGACGATTACTCGCGACGAGCGAAAACACCACTGCGACAATAATGCTGCGTGCTAACGGAGCGAGTTGACGCAGATCGTTTATCTCGAGTTACAGTTTCTTAATTTCCATCTCGCCCGTGCGCACAAATTTCCGTGCGCGTTTATTTCAGGTCAATTAGCAGAAGCTAGTCGCGTAACAATGGTACTGATAACGACCGTTAAAAATTGGAGACTTTATCGTATCTTGTTTTTCTTTGTCGCGACATCTCTAAGCGATCTATATCGTTCGTAAATACTCGAGAGGGACTCGTATCTGAAGAGTCGAAAGGCAGGCGAGGTAAGCCAGGTAGCCAGTCCGGGGGTATTCTTTGTTTCTGCATTCCTCTTGCTCTTTCATTATCTGAAGATTATGTTACATTAGTGTGCCCGTCCGTAAGATTTACAGCGACAACGGAACGGTCGGACGCACGGCGCCTGCAATAATAGCTCTTGTAAAAAGACGGCGGAGCAAACAAACCTGTGTCAATATGTCGATCCATTAGCGGGTGATTTTCCGATTTCACTACACCTGTCCCGGGGAGAGGCCGCGGACACGAAATTATATCACGGCGGCGCGCCATTAGCGGGCACTCGAGAGAGATTAACTGCAGACGCCGCGGCTAGATAAGGCGGATAAACTCCATCGCTCTTTTTTTTTCGGGAGATCACGGGAGCTGCAATGGACCGCGTAGCGAGATGAAAGGATTGCAAACAACCGGAAGTTTGCGTTGCAACGGGCGCTCCCTCCATTATGTGGCCCTGATAAAAAAGGTGGCTGCGCACACCACGACGTTCCACGAAGATGCGCAGCCGAAAAATGCTTAAGCGCTCGTTGCTCGGGATCGATTATAGATAATATTAGTCACGAATGAGAATACAAGGGAGAGACAGCATTAGTCATCCAAGTTACATTTCGAATTGAGACAAAGAGGCTCGCTGACGGTCTGCAGTGCCTATCTCTACGCTCGGGCCCTATGCAAATAGCATTATACGATGAGATTCCTCTCTCTGACATGTTTCTTTACTCTAAAAAATTAACACTGTAATCTAAGAACGCGCCTAGGCACGTGTCCAGTTTGCCTAAGCGCGAGATAGGCCTCGGCAATATAACAGTAAACGCTGCTCGAAAGTGGTTTCGGTGCAACGGCCGGCGATTCCGTCGGTCCTTGAACGGGTCATAAACGCAAACAGCCGTGGTCTCCGGCCGCCCTCAGAGATGGCGCCGCGTGTAGCTCCAGGAAGGGAGGCTGGAGTATCTTCTCCGTAGGAGCAACCTTCGTCGCGCTCTTCGGAAACAACGCGCGACGCGACAACGCCTCACTTTGCATCGCATTAAAATATTTTGCGTTTTATAACTCGCTTAATGAGCTTCCTCCGTGCCTGAGCTGTCTATGGAGACGGCGCGAAGTCCGGGAGGACTTCCGGTCGTTTTTACTCGCGAGTCCCCGGGCGAATAAAGGGACTTGTAATGTCACTAATTTAATAGGCAATAACGAAGAGGGGCGGCAAATATCTGCTTTAATTAGAGATTACAGCAGTGTACGACGCTACTTGTGATGCATGAGGCGTTTGTTTCAAGTGTGTTTCAAAAGAGGCGCGAGTTGCATAATTGCTTAAAAGACGTGGAACAGTAAATTATTGTACCGTAATATAACATTTGTACTTGTACATAATTGATCATTAATAAAGCTTGTTCCTGAATCTGGTACTTTTCTCTTCCTTTTCTCGATTTCACCGATTTTTTGTTCATGTTGTACCACAGTTTTCTTTTCGCTCTGCGACGACAACATATCGCGCGCAAATACGGTACGCGTAAATATTAAGGACTTCGGGGCGCGGAGAAATTTCAGCGCAGTCGGCGCAACGCCAACTGCACTCGGGGCGCAAATTATCTCATTAAACGCTTCCACGTTTCGAGGCCCTCCGCCTTCCGCGGCGCAACAAAGTGCAGCCGCAATAATTGCGACGTCATTCATACTCTCACAATGCGCCCGGCCCCGGACCGAGAGTCACGTTGCGGCTGCGGCGCGGCCGCCGCCACCGCCGTCGTCGTTGCCGCTGCCGCCGCCGCCGCCGCCGCCGCCGCCGCGCGAAGACTAATCTTCCAGATACAGAAAGTAGTTCCCTGGGGCGACAAAAAGTAACGCGCGCGGGGCCGCGTGTATACCTCAATTACACCAAGCCGAAGAGAGATCGCACCTTGCGCCGCAACCCGAAAGAGGAGGCCTCGCGGTCTACCCGTGGATCCGCCGCCTCGTCCGTAAGGTTGATGGCAGACAACGATCCGCAAACGCTTAAGTCTGTCTCTTAGTCGTAGACGTGACGCAAGGCAGAAAAACTTAAATCGTGAAAGTCTATTGTATACGACTTAAGTTTCTCTCTTACGTCTACGACTGAAGGCCTGTGACCATAAAACTTGGTCCAAGTTCTTGGACTTGGTCCACCAGTCGATTCTTGTTTCAAAGTCATCTTAAGCGTTGTCTTAAGACGCTAATTGGCTCTGTGATAGGTTGAAAGCACATTAAGGCCCGGTTTCACCAAACGTCGCTTAACTTTAATCTCGGCTTAATTCGTGTCTGTCTCTTTCTAAAGTAACAGTTGAAAAGAGACAAAGAACGAATTAAGCTAAGTTTAAAGTTAAACAACGTTGGTGAAACCGGGCCTTAGTTTCAGCGATGCCGTGTTGTTCTTTAATTTAGCCGGAACAGCAAGCTGCTTTCGATCTGTACACGTAAGCCATTTAGTTTGTACATTACACAAATGTCTCCACGAAATAGACAGTTTTAAGTGCAAAAGGTGCAAAAGTGCAGAATCACTCCAGCATCCCCTTAAGCGTCTACAGATCGTTCTCTGCCGTCAGCCTAACTCGGCCAAACGAATGTCGTTTCTCTGCGGGATAACTTGGCGGGCACCGGTATGCACCGACGCTCGCAACAGGTTCTCACGGGGAAATTAAAGGCGGGATTTAACGAGAGATGTAACGGTGGCTGCGCGATTCTAAAAATCGACGCCGGTAACAATCGCGAATTATAGCGCAATAACGGCTAAATGGGATTAGAATTGGTTTGTAAATTAAAAACTCGCGTTGCGCCAATTCGCCTGTTTCAATTTCCACGCAACTTCCTCGGGCGGGGGTTGAAATAAATGTGTAATATAACGCGAACGTTTTAAAGGCTATTTAATACGCGTATATATCGATCAGCATGGAGCACGCCGAACTTGTATAATGCCGCGTATGTAAGTGTACCACGGTGACGTTACACGCAACGCGCGCATATGCGTGCAGGTTCACGGGCGAGCGGGACGACCGTGAAAGTGCCGCTCATTACGGTATAATGGGTTATTTCGATCCTTCTCGAATTACCGAGTCGACAATAAGAGATTCGATTCGAGAGAGCCCGCTCCCTCGCGTCCCCCTGGCTCTTTGCGAGCGCTTTCGAATTGGAGGTGACATGGAGGAAGGACAAAACGAGCAAGTAGGGAACGAGGACGAGAGGAAAGGGTGAAGGATAAAAGAAAACGAGAAGGGCACGCGCGTTTCAATCAAACGGTTAAAAGCGACGGGAAGCCGGAAAAGTTTCAGGCGACAGAGATGTCTTTGGTCGTGTCGCTGAAAACAAATTTTCGCTATCATAGCTAATCATGGTCTGCTAGAAAGATTTTGCTGCCGCAACTGTGAATTTCTAAACCACAGCGTACGGTTTGCTATCACAACTAAATATAAGTTGTCCATATTTTACAACTAAAATTTAGTTACCGCATGCAGCTTTTAACCATGGCAGCTACATTTTTCTCCCGCATGGTTAACGAAAAACGTTGCGCGTTAAACTGCACTTGTATACAGGGTAGGCCATTTTAATCCGTACGCGGTAATATCTCCTCAGGTAGGGTATGTTAATTTTGTGTATGTCACAATACACAAAAATTTTCAATAATTGGAACACTATTGTAACAGCATATTCCTGAGACTAAATCAAGTCCAAAAGTCTTGTACCACTTTTCCCCTCCGACAAACAGTTATCGAGATATCATAAGCTAAACATTGGAAAAGTTATAAATTTTCTGTCGAATATTTCAATAAGTATTAGGCAAATAAAAAATCTAACAATGACTTTCCACTGAACAAATTTCACTCCAGGGGCAACGAATTCATGGTGGCATCAACAAATGATGCCTGTTCATTTAGCAGAAACCCCGCTAATTTCACATTAGGAGAACTATCTCATAATAGAGGACTGACCTCATAATAGAGGACTGACCTACCTAATTCTTAATTTATCAATTGCAATTGTCGTAAGCCACGGTAAGTAAGCGTGCCACAGTTTGCACCGTGTCCGCCAAAAGAATGAAAAGCGAATCGATTCCCCCGAAGGATTAAAAGTCGCTAATTAGGCGCAATCCCAGCTTTTCATCCCGAGACGAGGCTGACTCGCGAGAATATCGCGCAGCGGAAATCGAGGACGGCTACGCACACGCGCGTTCCTCTCCGTTACCCTTCATCTGGACGAAGGGAGGACTCCGAGGTGCAATCTCCTCCACGGTTTCGCGCGCGAAACGTACACTTACACGCACTTGACGCATTCTCTCCAGTCCGTGTCCACCCTCGTACTTGGCGCGGTGCGTCGCTTCGTAGAGCGCACGAGTCCCTCGCCAACACACGACACTCTCGCCGACACACCGAGCTTTAGAAATCACCGAGTCTTCCGGGTGTGACGGAGCGGAAATCGCCATTGTGTCGCACTGGCACGGCTCTTCGCTCTTCGCGCACGACTCGCGCCTCGAAAGAAAGAGGGAACGGATCGCCGTGCCGGGGCGAGGACTCCGCTTTTCACTACGTGCTATGCCATGGCAATCATAGGGGGCGGGGAGGGGGGGGGGAAGCGAAGGGCGATGTTCCATCGGCCGAGATGGCGATTGCGCTCGCATACTCCCGGCGTTTTGCTCGTCGTACGAAAAATTCTGATTAGACGTTCCGGTTCGCGAGCAACAACTCGTACGCGGCACTGCGTAATGACATATTAAAATATAAGAGATTGAAAAAATTAATAAAACGTCGGACGAGAGTCCGCCGATTGTTGCGTATAATTTCCTCACGATTAGCGGCGTTGGTCGTGCACCTAGTAGCCGAATTATTGCGGCGCGTTAAGATTCTCGTGTGTAAACGCGTTCGAGTATGTATTCCGTACGCATCGAGCGGAAAGTGTAGATTCGTCGAGCGCGCGATCGCTAATTAGGCCAGCGGACGCCGACTTCTCGCGGGTTCCCGTGGGAATGAAATTATCCCGCGCCGCGCTCACGTATACCGAGGCGCGCGCGCGCGTGTGTGTGTGCATCGCATCGCGGACTCGAGGCGCATCGGCGTGCGCGCGCCGGGCCCGCAATTATTTTAAGTGCGCGGCGATATCCAAGTAGCTATTAATGACGTTCCCGCGGATGGAATCGCGTGCCGAATGCGGATAACGCGGCGCGTCCACGTACGACGTCGGCGCACGTACGTGCGTACGCACGTGGGCGTGAATTAATCGGCGTAATAATGATCGTTACGGTATACGGAGTCCCGGGCGATACAGTTTTCTCTTTTTTTTCCACGTCACCCGCTGTGCCCGCGAAGCTTTCGGTTACCGGGGATCGTTCGTCGATGTAGCCGTTAATAATCCCGAACGTGCGTCTCGTATCTCGCGGAGACGCCGCGTGGTTTTTAGCATTACGGCGAATTTATAACCCGCCGTACGTCCTGCTTATTGATGTCGTACCAGTGCCCGGGTACTCGATGTTGTCACCCGATCCCGACGCGGTCGTAATGGTGAAAAATCGCAATTCGCGAATGAACGTTCTGAAAAATCTGCACAGGCGCTAACCCTTTCCCCAAGATGGTATCAGCGCGTGATTCCTGTACGGAGAGAATTTTCTCTGGAAATTTATCCAGAAAATCATGTAATCGTGGAACAACACGGCATTTTAAAGAATTTTATTTCACTAGTAATTACTAGTGAAATGTTTACTCTCTGAAGTCTTTGGAGTGAAACTAGAACCATGAAGTGAAATATTCGCACTATTGGAGTAAATATCCCGTGGGGGAAACCGCTGAGGGCATTGTGGTGTACAGATTTGCGGCATTATTGGGCATTAGGCCTTGCCTGGGCATTATAAAGATAAAATAAGATAAAACAAGATAAATGAGATAAAGTAAGATAATAAGATAAAGTAATGCCCACTGGGCATTAGCAGGCATTGGTGTACAAGATTTTGGTCAGCGGTTTTCCCTTCGAAATATTCACTTTAACGGAGTACAAATTTCACCTTCACGGTTCTATTTTCACTCCAAAAACTTTAGAGTGTGGTAAGATTTAAACAAATCTCCTGAAGTTGTTCAAAATGTTATCCCACGATTGCATAATTTTCGGGGTAAATTTTTAAAGAAAATTCCCTCCGCGTATATCTCTAAAATTACGTTGTACGTACTAATTATCTTCTGTTTTAATAAACGCGAATCGCGCGGCGCGATTACGCCGAGCGATGCAATTGCGGTGAGCAATATTGCAATTACAGTAAGTCAATCTTATGACGAATAAGGTGTTGGCATTCCAAGGATCACGGTTACCATTTACGCAATAGTTAAGCTCAATTATAATCGTGCGAAGTATCCAGATAATATCCATTAATTTATAAAAGATGAGGACGAGGGAGCGGGAGCATTAATTATATCTAATCACAATTGCGAAAACGCAATCATAATATTTAATAACTCAATTAATTGCCTAATAGGGGAGACGTCGACGCCCTCGAGAGGGGGATGCGGCGGGAGAGGGGGAATTACATTTACGTAATTATATCCCATTGTATTTCGCGCCGCAACCGACCACCACCACCACCACCACCACCGTGCACAGCCCTTACGTAAGATCAGACGTCCGGAACGGTTTATTATTCACGCCACCCTCGGACGGCAGAAACGGATACGGCGCGTCGTGCTCGTGCAATGTGGCGCGACACGAAATTAGGCACGGCGTAAATTCTGCTAGCGGCTGAACGGGGCCCGCGTGTTTTATGGATTACAGTCGCCGTCCTGGTTCGACGCGTAAAGTATCCTGTAAGCCGTGCAAGCGCGCCGGGATCCGCCCGGGGACACGCGCGCGCGCACACACACACGAGGGTGCGAGGGTGCCGAACCCTTCGTCTTCCCTGACTCGCGTGGGTCACGGCGACTCCTCCCTGACAGGAAGCAGCTGCAGCTGCGACGACATTCTTCCGATTACGTCGCGATGGTTGGCTTTTCGCTTCTGCGGAGACGGCTGTATCGTCGTCGCTCCGCCTCCGTCCTGGGGGTTTCCAGTTTCCAGGCTCTACCGCCGTGATAATTAACGATAATAAGGTCCCGGTGATAGGCGACGATGCACTTTTTCGTATAACGACTCGCGATTCTCGAACGACTCTCCGCTTGTCGCGCTGGAGGCAGGAAGTGGCGTCGAAACGGATTACTCGGATTGCTCCAATGTAGAGTGACGATTAGCGGGTGTGGCTGTCGCGTCGGGGCTCTCTTCTTTTTTTTTTACCGTACAAACGGGTTCATAAAGCGTCGCGCGAATTGGCTGCGGACATCGGCTGCGAGCGTCGCGGAACCAGTTTCCTGAATTACTGGAAAGTGCACGCTCGTAGCACGGCGCTCGCTCGATTCTCGACTCGCTTTTGCATCGCCCCGGGAATGAGTATCGGGCGATCGGGGACTAACGGTAATGTCAATAGCTCGGAAGCGGAATGATCTGCGGCTTGAAAATAGAAAGGTACGTTCAAATATAGAATATCTGCCCTTTCACTTAGCCACAAAATACTGTCGACGTGACAGCAGGGTTTGCGATATGTGTAAGTTCACTTTGATAGATCGGGACGGCTGGCGAAGGAAAGTAATTTACGTTGACTTATAGTCAGTCGCAAGTTACGAGAGTTCTCGTGCTTTCATTAATATATCGCGCTTAAGGCACAGTTTTTTCTAAATTACGATTATATCATCGCCGTTCTCTATAATGGAGCAGGACTTGCACTGAATCCCGGTAGCGTGCGGCAGTAGTCACACACATGTCTCGAAAACAAAAATCTACATTACACGGACAAATAAGTCCCTAAACGAGTTTATAATGACTAGTCGTGTCCGCCGGCGTGTATCGCCCGCAGCTCGATGCGTGAGAGCACGAAGGACACGGTAAGACAGGAAGAAGGTGTCTCGCAAGTTCACGGAGATATTTACGCGCTGTCCGCGCACTCGTAAATGTCGCCACGGCGTCTCGCTTCTCGTTTTCCTCGGCTTGACGTGACAGCCCGTTAGGCTTTAATGATGAATAATTAATTTGCGGGTCGTTAAGCTGGCGCGCCGGCCGTTCTCGCCTCTCTCTCCCTTGCGCGCGCGCGCGGACGCGTGGGCTTGGAGTCGCTTCGTAGTCGCCCTAATTGCAGAGCAGATCATTGAAATTACACTTTTATCTCTCGACGTAATAGACACATTTCTCCGTCCGTTTCCCGCGTCTCGCTCGAAACGTAAACACAGCGACTCCGTCAGGCGAGCCCGATTATCGTCACGGGATTCATCTAGAAATTTTCAATTTTCGTGCCGGAGGATAGGCGCTACTCTCAGCTCGGGGAAACCGCCGATTTAAGGGACGCGTGCTCGTGCGCCTCTAAGTGTACAGGATTTCACACCGCTCGCGTAATCACAGCCTGCGGCGCGAAGCTACCGGCGCGGCGACGACACGCGCAGCATCCGCGCGCTGCATCTTGACCCCCTTCTCGAGTTCGCTAAGCGTATCCTAAGCTGACCTGCTTTTGATAATAAGCATCGGGGAAAGGTGACTGGCGGCGTCAAGTTCCGGTCAAAGTTCAAATGAGAAAACTCCAATCTCTCTCAGCCGTCGGACGCTTCGGCCGCCTTTATAATATGTATTTCGCGTTGACGGGCAATGAGAAATTCTTGCGAGACATACATAAAAATGATCGCATGCAAATTTGATATTCGCATATTAATTTTTCCGTTCAACAATAATCCGTTAGTTTCCCGATCTACGGCTCGCGGCTCGCGTCCACGCTTAATTTATTAAACGTATAATCCAAAACGACTGAATTATACCCGACGGAACATTGTTGCGCCTCGCGCAATCGGCATGCGCGCGATGTAACGAAATTTATAGCTAGAAATTTGCGTCAAAAATTTACAACGACAAGCAGCACTCGTGTAATGGCGGCGATTAAGATTCCGATATGAGCATTTTTACGCCTACGTGCTGCCGCTCGGCTCGTCGTGACCGAGGCATCCGTCCGTTTCCGTGTGATTCGCTATGACGGTAGCGCGCGCCCCGGCGATGGGTTATTTCCACGAATCGACCAGCGAATTCTCAATCTTCAGGAACGGAGGGTACTAGTTTCCTCGGGGAAACCGCTGATTTGCGGTGGCTGTAAATCGATGTTGCTTTAATACTCAGTGCTGTAAAGCCACCACGGTACCCAGGCCACGAGGGCGTATAATAGGAAGCTTCTCTCTGCGGCTTTCAAAAACGAGCTTCTCACCGCGTGTACCACGGCAATTTAATAACGGGACTCGCGGCTCGTGCTAAAGTGTAACGGGTAGCCGCGGAAATTAATATTTTCCGCGAAGGCGGTTATTATTTCGCGCACTTTTCAATCCCGCGCGCGGAAAGAAATTCAATATCCCGTCTGCTGAGGGGTTCCGTCCAATCTGATTCGCGTTTTTACAACGGCATTCAATGTATCGAGTGCGTTTCAGGCGTTATCTAAGCAGACGGTGGGAGAGATACGGCACGCAGCGTTCGCAGGAAGAAAACGGAGACGCGCGTGCACCCGCGGGCAACTCACCGCTGCGAATTTCTCAAATGACGCGGCCGGCCGTTTTCCACGCGCAGTGACGCCTTTAGAACCACCTAGGCTGCGTTCAGAAACATCACCCGAGTATCTCACAATCAGTGTATCACTTTATTCTTGAAAACCGATCAATATTGACTCGAATCAATATTAAATGTCATTGACGACGGGAAAAAACTACGATTTAATCTTTTCGCACGGCTCGCATTAGTCTTCCCTACCCTTCGTCGGTTTTCAAAGTTTCCGAGCCTTTATTCATTTCATTTTATCCGAGGGGTAAACCGCTGAGGGCATGTAGTGTACAAATTTGCGGCATTGCTGGGCATTACTAGGCATTTTTTGGGCATTAGGCCTTGCTGGAGCCTCATAAAGATAAAATAAGATAAAGCAAGATAAATAAGATGATAAATAAGATAATAAATAAGATAATAAAAGTAATGCCCACTAGGAATTTGTAGGCATTGGTGTACAAGATTTTGGTCAGCGGTTTCCCCCTCGATTTTATCTGACGGGTAAACCGCTGAGGGCATGTGGTGTACAGATTTGCGACATTACTGGGCACTTTTGGGCATTAGGTCTTGCTGGAGGCTTATAAAAATAAAGTAAAATAAAGCAAGATAAATAAGATTAAATAAGATAATAAGGGTAATGCCCACTGGGAATTCGTAGGCATTGGTGTACATGATTTTCGTCAGCGGTTCACCCCTCGATCCTTGTTGCTCACCGTATGTTAAACCAAGGGATAAAATGATACACTGGGACACTCGGGCGATGTTTCTGAACGATGTCCTACTAAGCATATCCCCGACGATATGACGAAGTAGGCCGCGCTTGCGAGTTTCCGGGTATCCCCCGACGCGGCGGCCGTTTGGTATCGAGCCAAACATTCGCCATTCATTAAGATCGCTCGTGGTGACGTTGAGATGTGACATATCGGACGTAATAATCGAGCAAAAAACTAATATTGGAATCGAGTCTGTCGCCCGACGTGAAACTTGATACCTGTGTATGAAGATATCGATTATATCTACTAGCTTATCGTAAAAAAAAATGGGACGATGTTGTCGCAGCTGTTGTCACGGACATCGCTGTTTCGTCGCGATAAAATAAAACAACGTAGCTACAAATCAATGCTCGACAAAGAAAAGAGCAGCTTTCACTAGTTAAAAAAAAAGTACGCTTTGTACAAGGTCGATTTCTTTACAATAGCGAAACTGTTCGCAGTTTGTACCTGATTTGGGCGGTGTTGAAGGCTCTACAGAAGCGCAAGCAAAAACAAGCGTATTTTCAAACTCAAAAAAAAAAGCGAGAAAGAAGTGATGGCAAGAAAATCCGGCAAAAAAGAGGGAAGACTTAATAGCACCGTAGGATTGTTAGTTCTTGCCGTTATCCTGAACCCCGATGGAATTATCCTCGATGAGAGAAAGGCAGACAGACAGAAAAGAGGCAGAGAGTTCAATAATCTAGCAACGCAGATCTCGCTGCTGGCATTGAAGTCTCCAATGGCGCAACGCGTTGCGACTTCTCGCCGCCGCCTCGTGTTTTCGCGTAAAAAAATAAGCACGCGAAGAGAGATGCACGTGTTAACTTCGCACCACACATAACTCGAGAGAAGAGAGAAGAGAGAGTGAGAGAGAAATCTTGCCTGCCTATCTCGCGCAGAGATTTAAAAAACGGAGCACGACGTGACTCTCGTAATGGACGCTGTCACCGTTTGCGCAACGCGCGCGTATTCACCACTTTTTCTTTCTCTCTTTCCCCTCCTTTTTCTCCTTCCTTTTTTTCCTCTCTTAAAGCCGTACGAAGCCTACGGAGGAGCGATCCTTTTCGAGAAGCATTCTCGAAGAGGCAGTAAACGTCCGGAGCTTACGCTTCGCCCGATAGTCGCCGCGATCATCGCGGAAGCAGATTTATGATAATCAAGCGGCATCGGCCGTCTCTCTTTCTCTCTCTCTCTCTCTCTCCCTCTCTCTCGCGCTCTCCCTTGTTCGCTCGCAGCGCCCGCCAGCCGACAGCTTTCTTAAAACGAATTTCGATTTCCCAATAAGAGGCCAAGATTTACGGCCTCCCGTTTTGCCCGGGCACCTTTTTTGCGCCTTGTCACGTATCCCCACCCCTCTCGCCGCGCGTCCGGGACCTTTTTTCTTCCCGGCCTTCGCGAAGGAGGCGCACGCTTTTTTACTGCCCCTTCGTACCGTCCCACGAGCAGGAGGACGGCCTGACAGCGTCCCTCTCCTGCGCGCAAAATGGATTTTCGCACGTACCCGAGAGCCGCCCCGCTCCGTTCCCTCACGCTCCCTCACGCACTCGTTCGCTCGCGGGGTTTCGTAGCTTCGTAACTGGCTCGTGATGCACGCGCCAACGTCAAAGTCAGGTAGAACGTTGGCCTCGTAAGCGGAGAATAGAACACCCGGATTTCGCGCTGCGCCACCGGCAACCGATCCCAAACACGGTGAAACGGCCACGCTCCTGTTTCATTGAGTCGAGATAAAAATTAATCTGCCTACAAGCGAGATCAAACGGCGGACGTTCAAGTATCGGCTGGCTGGTTTCGCGACGCGAATCGGCAATCGTGATCGAGAACGAAGCAAGAAAACGGACGTGCGCGACTCGCTCGATAATTAAAGCGATTGAGATTTTTAGATCGGATATGATACAAGGGAAACGGAAGGTATGATGTTGAGAGCAGTGGTCGGAACGATCGAACGTCAATCGACGTTAATTGCGATCGTTAATCGAAGGGAGCCCAAGTTGGGGAGGAAATCGGACGGCTTCTTTTCGCGCCGCGCACAAAAATGGAGACGTCGTCAGGTGATCGGCGGGTCTGCGGGATGCAAAACATGAGTGGCACACGAGCGAACGGAGACGGGACATGAGCCGGAAACGATCAAACTTAAACAATGAGACCTAAGATTTGCGAATTTCAATCGATTTTTCAATTTTCAGCATTGCTTTCAAAATGGTTGCTTACGTTCTCGACTATTACTGGTCACTTTTCTTAAGTCTCAAATCTTACTACACGGTGAGAATTTTCTCTTAAAATTTACCCTAAAAATCATGTAATCGTACACAGTGGGAAAATTTGTGTTTTCTTGTTTAAAAAATGCCGGTTAAAATTTTTGTATTAAATGTTTAACACATTCATGTGTTAATTGGACATATTGCTCTTGTGTTAATTGACCTCAAATATAAAATTATTAAAATAACTGAAAAGAAATGTTAAAACAACACAATGTGTACTTACTTTTTAATCTTACACAATACATATGTTCTATATTATTAGTAACAAGATTTATCTGTTAACATTTACAGAATAAAATGTTGCTTTTATTTTATATAACATAAGCGAGAGTAATTTTGAACCGTCATTTCACTTATTCCATCTGTAAAAATTACCTTTTTAAAAATTCATTTTGCCATTAAAAATATATTAATTTTACAGAAAATTTATTTTAATTATTATTTTAAATTATTTTAAGATTCGCATTTATTTTGTGTCAAAATATTAACAGAGTATTGGTGTGATCATTTAACATATCCATATTATGTTAAATTAACACAAAACTTTGTGTGAACCGTTTGGGACATGTGACATCTGTTAAATTTAACACGAATTTTCAACTGTGTGAGACAACATCTTCAAGAACTTTTATGTGAGTTTTCTGAAATTTCAAAAACTCATAAAATTCTTCGAAATGCCGTATTGTCCCACGATTACATGATTTTCAGGATAAATTTTAAGAGAAAATTCTCTCCGTGTACTTAAATTTTATCGCGTACCTGGGCCAAGAGTCTCTCGCGGATCAAGGCCCAAATCGAGGGGGAAGCCACTGATCAAAATCTTGTACACGAGTGCCCACTAATGCCCAGTGGGCATTACTTTATCTTATTATCTTATTTTATCTTTATAATGCCCCAGCAAGGCCTAATGTCCAAACTAATGCCCAAAAATGCCTAGTAATGCCCAGTAATGTCGCAAATCTCTACAGCACAATGCCCTCGGCGGTTTCCCCCTCGGCCCAAATACGAAAAAATTGAAACACTAATTGTAAGACTTAAGGGACGTAACTAATGACAATCAAAAATGTAAGCAGCCGTTTTGAAACTTGATGAAGCAATGCTGAAACTCCCGATTGGATGAAATTCTCAAGTCTCTCGCGTGTTTCCAGCTTCACTCGGATCACCTCACGCCAGACGAGAGAAATCAACGGGGGTAACGAGGTACTCGCGTTTTTCCTTATACAGCGAAAAGGGGGGAAAAAACGTTACGAGATTGCAGCGGTTAACCTTAGCGCGCGCGCGGTTATGCAAGCGAACGGCGCAGGGGTCCAGGTTACGAAGTCGGTCACAATGTTACGCGCGTGCACGCTTACGTACGTACGCGGATGCATTTGCGATTCGTCGCGCCTTTGCGCGCCGCCAGACGAGAGTCGTGTTCCTCGGCCGTTCTTATCGATCAATTACCGCTAAAGAGGCTGCACGCCGCGAGAGATGTGTCGCATTAGGGAAGGCATTTAGCAGTACGGTGGGTCGTTCGGGCCTCGAGGCGAGATATCCCTCGAGGAATCCCGGGATTAAGCGAGATTCGCTGCTGCCGCGTACGACCTGCGAAATTCTTAACGCGTTTCGAGAATTCCCGCGGCCCGGAAGTCGCGGCGATGCCGCGCGCGCGCGAGAATCCCAGGTATTCGACGGTATCCGGGATCGTTGACGCGCGTGAAATCATCAGCGCGTGGAAATATCGCGATATCCCCGACTCTTGGAAATTTTCAGTTTCGCAACTCGCAACTTGCGCTCGCGCGCGGCGGCGGCACCGGCGGAAATTTCCCCGAGTTCCAGAAATATCCAACTTTCGACTCCGGAATTTTCAATATCGGCAAGAGTTCCGGACTTACCGCGGCAAAACAAAATTACCTCTCTTTCGTCAATCGCGCGGGGATTGGCTACCACTACCGTTACACACCGAGACTCTCCTCCTGCGATCTGCATCGAGCGCGCCGCCGCGCGCGCAAACACGCTCTCGCGCGACCGCGGCATCGGCCACAATATTGCGCCTGCCATAATCCCGGCGCAGTTTCTGACACGTCGCTTCCGCCTCTCTTTTTCTCCGCGATCGCCTGCAATTTGGACGTCACGGGGAAACGCCGCGCTCGGGGAAGGGGAGGGGGCAAGGGGGGCAGGGGGGAGCGGCCAATTCGCCGGCGCGGCGCATTAAAGTCGTACCGTACGTACGTACACACACTGGCGCTGCTGCAATTTTGGCAGACGCGATACCACGCCCGGCGCGATAAAAGCTCGCCGGAAGTGGAGAGAGAAAGGGCGAGAGAGACCCCTACGTGGAACGGGAGGAGGATGACTGTTATTCGAAACGACGACGACGACGACGACGCCGGTTCCGCCGTGAGAAATCGATTCGACCGGCAAAACGCTCGCTCGCAAACACACCCCGGTGACTTTTAAACGTCTTGGCACGCGCGCCAAACGCCGATACGCTTCTCCTCGCTCGTGCGACTCGTTAACGACAAAAGGAAACACCGTGACGCGACGAGAAAGAGAGAGAAAGAGAGAAAGAGAAAAATGTTGATGCACCCCTGGGAAAAGAAACTTGTCGCGGGATTTACGGAAATTTCGGAGAACGAGAGAGAGTCCCGCGTCGAGCAAAATTCGAATTCTGACCAAATCCGCTCGCACGAATGCGCCGCGTTCTTTATGGAAATACGCGGATTATGAAACGAGACCTATATTTCCCCTCCCGCGCACGTAACGCTATCTGATCCCTTGCTCCATATTTAGAATCGAGAACGAACGATCGCGATTCGGCGAATCAAATTCCTGATAGTCGTTAATGTTTCAAGCGAACGTGCGCAGTCCGGAGCGTAATTAAATTGCAGTTTAAGGGCAATCTAATCGCGGCTGCTCCACTTCACTGGGGGATCCATACTTCGTTCGACAATCGAGATGTCTCGCGGAGGGCACGAAAAGTCGCGATTTTCGCAAGGCGGCATCTTCAAGCGAGCACAAATTGCTCGCGCGAACCAGAACTTTAGCCAGAGACTCGTCGAATCGCGCATCGGAGATCGAGGACTCGACCGATGGAAAACGAAACGAGATCCGATTGATCGAGTTCCGGTCCTCGGTCGGCAATTCTCAAACTTCCATGCGTAGTCCGACGCGGGGGGATTTAAGCCTGATCTACAGTTTGCTCTTCGCGTCCAAAACCATTGTATTTTACAGCCAAATGAATACGTTTAAAAATCCGATACTTTGCACATCGCACAATCGTACATTGTCGACAAATGTTGAAGCGTATCGATTTGCCTGCACAAAGTAGAACGTTTCCAGTCACAAAGGACACATTGTAGATCGGGATTTAATTCGTTACTGATCATCCGCTGGAGCGCTCTTCGCGATCGATCGCGTAATCCTCGCCGAATGCGTCTCATTTCTCGTTAATCCGCACAAAGGTTCTCTCGCTTGGAGGAGATCAACGCGATCGATCCTCGGATCACGTCGCCGGGAAATGAACGGGGAATCGCGTAAAACTCAGACGCCGCGCACTTACATGGAATTCGTGGTGTTCCAGTACATGCTGATCGTCTTGGCGCAGTTGCTCACAGTCGACAGTAGCACCGTTTGCAGGCACACGAGGAACACCAGGGTCACGAAGGACGTGGAAACCATGGTAACAACGACGACGAGACGACGGGACTTTGGCACCGTCACTCAGGCCGGCCGTGCTCGGTCAACGACGACGACGAGCGCGAACCGCGAGGCACAGCACCCGGGTAGCACTTTCGCCCGCGACCCCCCGTCGCGGTCGTCCACAACCACCTACTTCTTCCACCACTGTTGTCGCACCTCCACCACATCCACACTCCACTTTAGCCTAGGTATATTCCTCTTGCCCGGCGTATCCCGGCGATCCGTCGCTTCCTCCACCTCCTCTCGCGGGGGCGATCCTTGGGCACTTGGCGCGCCGCGCTCACGCCGTCATCGCGGCTGCCGGCGAGTCCCGGAGCGTCCGGTGCGACGAGCCACGGCGATCCTCGGCGCGCGAGGGCAGAAGGTCCGGGCGATCGCACTTAAGCCGCGTCACTCGGCGCGCTGTTGTCGACGGTGTCCCAAGTGGCGCCGGTCCCATGGAGCCAGCCAGCGTTTCTCTCGTCGGGGGCGCAGCCCGCCGGGTGGTTCATCGGTGACGTCCTCCTCGGGTGATCCGCGGCGGCCCGACGCCGTCGGCACGCACGGTCAGCGATCGCGCGCGACGGCGCGACTCGGCATGTCCCAGGTCCGCCGCGCGGTTTTTCCCCCGCCGTCGGCGGCAGGTGTCGAGAGGAACGCGCGGAGCGTGCGTGAAACGAGTACTCCGTGACGAGACGGAGCTAGGCCAGCGCGCACGCGGCACTTTTCAAGCGCACCGTCTCGTACCTCCACATATCCGTAGCGAGATCGCGCGAGACGCCGAGCAGAGAGAGAGAGCCCGTCGGCGTCGATCCCGCAGGTGCTCCCGCGCGACTCCAAGCAACACACAGGTAAATCCTCACTCCGTGGCGCGCGCGCGCGCGCACTCACACTCGATCTCAACGATCTCACGGTATTATCCCTCTGTCGGGGGGCGCACAACACTCGAGTATTATCCTCCGACTGTGGCGTGTCGGCGCGAATCGCACTCGCCGCCGTGTAGTCCAAGTCGCACTCCCGACTGTATTCCCACGAGGCACCGGGACGGAGCTCCGGAAGTCCGTCCAATTACGTTATCGCAGCCGCGAGAATCCGCGCGGTCCGAGCGAGTACGGTCGTCGGAGCACGTATGCACGCGCGAGCGCCCGAGGGGAGAGGCGTCGATGATCCTCTCGGCGAGACTCCGGCTCGCTTTTCGGCGGACTGAGCGTAACGGTGACCACGCAGCACGGTGTCGCGGACGCGTCTGTCGGCCGAGCGCTCGTCTCGCGTCGGCCGACTCGGCTGACGGCGGCGGCGGGGTGGGGATGAGCCGAGCGCCGGCGGAGCCGCGCGAGGCCGACCGAAGCCGCCCGAAGCCGCTCGGCTCCCCGCCGTCGCGTCGCGTCGCGTCGCGCGCCTCCCCGCGATTGCACCGCCGGGCTCCGCGATTCTCGCAAGAGTACAACGTCGGCATTACGCCTCTCGCGAGCGAGACGTCGGCTTAGAATCGCTCGCTCTTTCCCCTCCCCCTTCTTTCCGCCGCGTACAAGTGCGTGCGGTTCGCCGCGGTTGCACAGTGACATATACATGGGGGTTTTTTTTTTATATTTTAGATCCGCGACTTCGAAGACGCGCCGGCGGAGCAAAGGTGCAATTTTACGACGGGTGTCGCATTTGATTCAAGACGCGCGGAATGTGACCTCGAATCTGAGAGTGAGAGCAAAGTTCCAGTCGAAACTGGGACAACGTTTGTTATCTCTGCGAAAACGAGCGAGGAATGAATGCGTTTAGCACGATACCAACGTGTCGCATTTTATTGCCAGGTGGAGAACGACGCTTAAGGCCTGGTTTCGCCAACGTCGCTTAAGTTTTAGCTGAGCTTTAGAAAGAGACAGCCGTGAATTAAACTAAGATTAAAGTTAAGCGACGTTTGGTGAGACCGGGCCCTAGTCGTCTCTATCCTGACGCATCGGCGCGTCGGGCTTTTCGTCATCTTTTCAAACGGGAATGAATACGTACGGAGAGCCTCGCGAGATTTTCACGGGGGTTTCTCGCAAGTCAAAGGCCTCGCTTCAATATTTTTTTGGCTTGTTGCTTCATGCACGGACACGCGACTGACACAAAGCAGATCAAACAGGCTCCGCCGTCACGCCGGCCGCTATTTCGGCCCCGACGACTGCCGACGAGTCCAGCTCAAACGCCGAAGGAGGAAGAAGAAGAAGAGAGAGAGAGAGAGGGGGGAGGGCAGTTTGACACTCATTAAGAAGAGCAACCGCCGTGGACGAATTCGCCCCGGCGGTCTCGCACAAAACTCAGCAGGAATTTAATTTCGGCAGCGCGAGGCGCCGCGACGGCACGCCGAATATTACGTCGACGGCGTCTTCTCTTGGAGTCTCGTTACCGCCGCGTCTGAAATTTCCGGGCCTCCGGAACGTAATCGAGGTGACTAAGCCGCGAGAGGGAGGAAGCGACACGGCTCGCCCTGCTCGCGGGCTATGAATTAGCGCGCACGTGTCGCGACGCTCCGTTCTTTCCTTCCCCGCGCTCTCTGCAGGGGCTCTTAAGAGCGAGAGTGCTCCCGTGACTTACGATCGGCGTTACGTTCGCGTTTCCTGTTACGATCTCGCGCGCGTCGTGTCTCCTCCTAATTCTGGTCCCGCCTTTTCGCTGCGCTCGCGAGAGAAAGAGAGAAACGCACGCCGCTCCGGAACGGAATCCCAGTAAACCCTGCCGAGTCTAAACGTGGGATTATCGGGGAGACGGTGTTCTCTGATAAATCTAAAATCGCCTTCTGCTCGATAAACATTTAAAAAAAAGAGGTGCCTGTATCGCTTATATATCGCACAGAGAGAACAAAATAGTCATTTTTGGACCCAACCATATTTTTATAATTCCTCCAACGCAAGTTATGGTTGACCTAACAATGTACATTGTTAGGCCAAAAATGACTATTTTGTTCTCTCTGTGCGGCATGAAATATCTCGGCTGACGGGGAAAGAAGCTTGAAATAAATTTTGGAAAAGTTGAAAGAATTTTCTGTGTCGTTATTCCATCCCGTCCACCCTTGAAAATGACTTTGCGACTCATCTTTAAGTGGCTTAAGATCCTAACGTGGGTCCTGGCGATTTCTTTTTCAGAGCTTGGAGCTTGGAGAATCGCAAAGACCGATCTCTAATCCTACAACTCCGAAAGATTTCTCTTTTTCCCACAAAGGACCGACAATTTTTATAATTCCTCCAACGTAAGTTATGGTTGACCTAACAATGTACATTGTTAGGCCAAAAATGACTATTTTGTTCTCTCTGTGCGGCATGAAATATCTCGGCTGACGGGGGAAGAAGCTTGAAATAAATTTTGGAAAAGTTGAAAGAATTTTCTGTGTCGTTATTCCATCCCGTCCACCCTTGAAAATGACTTTGCGACTCATCTTTAAGTGGCTTAAGATCCTAACGTGGGTCTTGGCGATTTCTTTTTCAGAGCTTGGAGTTTGGAGAACCGGAAAGACCGATTTCTAATCCTACAACTCCGAAAGATTTCTCTTTTTCCCACAAAGGACCGACAATTTCCATGGGAAAACGAAATCCCTTGCGCTCTTCGATACCTGAGCTCACGACGTGTCCGCGCGCGTGCATCTGCGGATGCGCTCGAGTACGTGGCGCCCTCAACGCGGAGAGGCGATCATTGTCCTCCGTATTGCTCTCCCGTGTGCAACGATCTCCGGGGCACATGCTCCCTCTCGGAGATCTCGAAGAACCGGTATCTACCGGCCCACGGACAGTCATGTCGGTCATTAGTCGGACTAATGTAATGCTTCAAATTCTATCGGGGCCCATGGCGCCGGGACGTTGCCGTCCGTCCTCCCACTAAAGCGTCGAATCGTTAATATATACGATAGGAACGAGGCCGTTGCCTGTTTTGCATTTTGTATTACGCTTCCCTACCCGGTTCTTTTTGTTTCGTAATTAACGCGGTCATCGCCGAAACCCGAGATAAGGGATTGGTCCTCGTTAAGCCGGGATCGACGGCGTTCCACAGATTAATTTCCGCCGGTGCGAATGACAGCGATTTAGCAAACGAGAGCGGCACGCACATGCAATATTGCGACATGACATTTCATTGGTTTATCGCGAAACGTTTAACAATGATTAGATAGCGCGCGGATTACTCTCACGCAATGCGTTCCCCTGAAAAGAAATCGCATTTGCATTTACGCGTACTCACCGCCGGCTGATTTATTAACATTCGTTTGTTAATTGGATAAATGACTACCATTAGGCCACTCGCTTGTTGTATTAATAATGGCGTGCTCTCACTCCCTCGCTCGCCAAGTCGAAATAATAGCGGCAGCAAGCCGTGATAATTCGAGGAATGGAAACAAAACGGATACGGCGAGCGGTTATTCGTCGAAGCGTTGATTTTTCTGCCCCGTCACGGGCGATTAAACAGGCGCCCGTGTATCCGTAAAGCTTCGATCTGTCATTTCAGCCTAGTTTATGTATCCTCCCTATGCGCCCAACATTCCTCAAGGAGATTCAAATGTGAAAGATTACGGGTTGACGCAATCTGATATTTACGCTTGAAAAATTTTACTCAAAGTCTGTACGGGAGACGTGCGACACGATGCGCAACGCATTTTCTAAATAGCGACGAAAGAGAAACTAATAAAGGGAGGCAACGCGGGGTAAATAAAAAAGAGCAAACTTTAGGGCCGGTTTTAATAAAGTCGAGTCACGCTTCGTACAGGGAGATCTTTAAATCGTCCTCAAACAAACCCGGCTCGGTCCTTGATCGTTGACCCGCGATCCGTTTGTTACACATCTTATCCGCGCGTCCGCTCCCTCTCTCTCTTTCTCCCGCTTTCCTTGGTCCACGTCTCTTTCTCCGTGCCGTGTGCAAAGCAGCCTCGCATGAGAGCACGGCACAATGGAGGTATTAAATGGATGTAAGGTAGTGGGTAAAGCGGTAGTGAGCAAAGCTGACCAGAAACGTGTATACGTACGAGTGTCTCGAGCAACGCATCACGAAAATGAAAGTGCTTCGCAAAGATTGGTTGCCGTCGACCTTACCGCCGGTCTCCGCCGTCGAGGGGCCGAGGCAGGAAGACCGGGAAAAAGCTAAATCCTGTGTACATATTACCGGTTCGAGCACTTTTCAGAGAGAGAGAGTTTTCTTCCCCTCCCGCGGGCTCTCCGCTCGACCGTTCGAGCGAGAAACCGCAGACGCATTCCGGAAGACAGGTGCGATTCTTTGGGAAACGGCGCGCCGCCTCGGAAAAGTTATGGCGAGCGGTTACCTGAAATCGGGGTCTTGGGGAGGCATCAACAAACACGCGTCTCGGCATCTATCAGACTGTCATAATAAGTCCTTACGTCGGCCGCTCGTTCGTATCCGGACGGAACGTCATTTTACAATCATCATTTTTGAATTATGGATATTACGGGTAAGATCCGTCGCATTTTATTATGAATAGCAGCGGCGCCTTTCGCAAGTTTTCTTCTCGAGAACCTATTAATCGTCAAGATCGTCCGAAGACGAGCGCACGGACGTTTAAGAGCGGGGCAGGTGCAGGGTTCGTCGAGTGCTCCGGAGAATTTGACGAAAACTCGCGGGGAGAGTGGCGTGTCTCGAATTTGTGCTCGCTCGGGCGCGAACGATCGCACATGAAAGAGAGGATGAGTCACGCTCGGGGAAGCTCGCAGCTCGGTGATTACAGGAAATTTACTATCGCAATCATATCGAGGCGCGTGTAAAAGTGACGATCGGAGAACACAAGTTCTGACGTAATAGACTAATCCGAGATACCACGCGAGATAAGAGAGTTTCTTTCGTAACGCCCGTAGAAACGGTTGTTACGAGAGGTTGACCGTAGATATAGCTCGTAGATTGTTATCCCGGCCGCGCCGATAGGTCGCTGATCCTACGAAACGATCCGCGCGCGCGCGCGCGGGGAACGGATTATCATATGTTAATAAGTCCCGGGAACCGTAAGCCCGGCTACGTCTAATTTGCGAGGTAATCGCGATCTTTACTCGCACAATACGAAATTCTCAACGGCCATCGATCATCATTATTTATCGCTGTTCGCCAAATTCGTATCGCGCGTACGCTCACGTCGCTCCGAGAGGAAGGAACACGCGCGTGTGAGTCTGCGAGCGCGTACACGCACTCTCACGCCGATCGGCGGCCCAATCCATTTCGCTTCATTACGGTGCTCCTCGCGCCAAAGATCCGAGGCTCTTCTTCCTGACCCTGCCTTGAACTATGATTGGACACGTTACATCGATCCTCGTCGATCCTGATTCGAAGCGTCCCGAAGCGCGCGGGTAAACGCTTCACCGGGGCCTCTTCTCACCTTCGTCAATCGCGCTGACGATATCGCCTCGTATCGGCCTGTGGCCTTTCCGCGAGCAAAATAGAAAGACACGAGAGGGAGGATGAGGTGGGCCGAGACGCGCTTCGGTCGGTCGGTCGGTTGGTTGGTTGGTTGGTCGGTTGGTTGGTTGGTCGGTCGGTCGGTCGGTCGGTTGGTCGATCGATCGATCGATCGACTGGCGCTGAACGAGCCCCGACACCTGTGGACCCCGCGCGAGAGAAACGCTTGAACGCGCGAGCCGCGATGCCCGAAGGATCCATTAGCCATTAGCCAACGCTCATGCCCGTCAACTTGTCAACGACGGAACAATGCGTCCGGCGAGAATAGAAATCGATTTTTACGCTTCCCTTTTATGACGCCATCGTCTCTCGCGCCTGCTCGCGCCATTCTTCCCCCGCGACTCGCGTGTCAGCGGGCCGCGAACTCCGCCACGTGAGTTGCGTAAGCGACATCGCCTCTTTCGCGAATCCCGATCGCGCTTGTTCTTCGAGATCGGGGACTCTTACGTGAAGGGAAAACTTCCTCGCTTCTTCTCGATTAAAATATATACGCAGATAATATTATGTAAGTAACGCGAGGATATATGTCTGGAGGAAGCAATATAAGATTTTTATCGTTGATATTGTCGAACTCGAGTAATTGAAAAGAACGGAGCAAGACGGTTGGCGATACTTTTCTATGCGCTCCCGATTTCGTCCCGGCATTGGGAAGCAGCGATGTGCAGACGCCGAGACAATGGTTCCTCCCCGTCATCCTTTATTGTTTCGGCCGCGTCTGGAATCTTAAGAAACTACCCCATTATTATACATCCATCTAGAGGAACCCTAGCCCTCTTCTCTTCCCTCGTGTAATCCCCGAAATAAACCAGCGAGCCCACGAGACACCTGCGTGAAATCGAGCGGCGTCTAAAGGCGCTTGCGCGAGGCCTCACTAATCAAGTTTTACGGGCCCTTCTAAGTCTCGAGCATTATTTTATAGATGCATATAAAGTATCGCATAATATTTACGTTTCTGCGCGAGCGTGCGCTCGTTAAGTCCGTTTTATTGGGAAGCCAGCGCGCAAGTTATAATTAACCCCTTCATTTCCAACGTGCATTACGATGGACACACTTTTCCCCCGTTCGCAATACATGCGCAAGCGTATAATTTTACAAATGTTCCAGGGGTACAGTTCGACGTTGTGCTTTAAAACGTTTGGCGTCACCTACAATTTTCAAGCAAGAAGTCCCAGAGTGAGAGAGAGATAGAGAGAAAGAGAGAAATTCTTGTCGAAAACTCAGGCGCTCCTCGCAAACATTAAAAAGAGTCATCTCATTTTATTCAGCCACTAATGGATCCTAATCATTCTTATGAAACATCACATGTTTGGCTAAAATCGTTCCTGCCACTCGCGTCACAGATCAGGCCAGTCGCGTCGCTTCCTTCATCTCGCGGGTGGACCTCCGGCGTACGTGCTTACGTTACACGTCATTACGCGTTTGAATGCTCGACAAATTATGCCACGAGCGTCGCGTATGCTCGTCGAACGGCGGATGCGTCACGGTACCAACGCGGCCGCGGCGCATTCGTGCCGGCGAACCTCAGGAATCTCTTTCACAACTCTCTGACGCCGCGCCGGTGGACGACGGCGTGGCTTTCCACGGGAATCGAATAAGTAGCATAATACACGCGGATGGAATACGTATATGCGCGGGTCGCATAAAGTCTCGGGCGTGCGGTGCCGATGGGCAGAAAGCATAATGGTCCCCCCGGCTCTGTGCCATAGGTGCACCGCGTTACGGGAACGGAGGTGTGCGCTCTCCTGTCTTCGTGCGCCTCTCCTTCCTCGTCTCTCCGCATACTGCGAGCACGCGCGTTTGTAACCGCGTGCACGCACACACCGGTGGGTAACCGATACGCGTTTGTACCCATCGTCGGGCCGAGAAAAAGAGAGAGACAGAAAGGAACACAATGGCAAATGGTATTCTATTATTCCAGATGGGGTCCCGCGCGCATCTCTCCTTCGTTGCTCACGGGGTCCGAGGAATGCAGGCATGAAATCATTCTCCAATATCTCACCGTAGGACTCTCGTACTCTCGTCCTTTCGTCCCCCTCCCCCCCATCTCCTCTCTCTCCCTCTCGCCGCGACGTTGCAAACAACCACCCGTCCGTAACCCAAAAGTAAACCCTAACCACCGGCATCCCCCACGTCGTGCGATACGCCCCTGTCTGCGCTGGTCATTCATCACTCTCGTCTAATAATCCTCTTTGCTCGCCGAGGTAACATTAATTGTGGCACGAGATGCATCGCGCTGAATGCGGCGGACACGCGCGCGCGTGTGTGCGCGTCAAGACGCGCCCCGAACGATAATGATCGATACTCGGTTTTTTTCTCGCGGTTTTCACTTTAGTCCGGATTATGGTGGCGCGGCCTTTTTATTCCTTGTCATCCGTAATAGCCGCATTTAAGACTGAATGGTGCTCGTTTGAGCCGCCCTTGAACGCTCGACGAGCTCAACGTTGCAGCCTTGACCGAGAGTACGGAGCAAGTTTGATAAATTATTTCGTACCGGAGAGCAACTTTAAGAATATCAAATTGTACACTGACAGAAATGGTTGCAGTTACCACAATCTCACTACAATTTATAGCCATTTTAGGACCCAATCGCATTTTTATAACTTCTCCAATTACGTAAGTTATGGTTGACCTAACAATGTATTATAGTTCTTATAGACACATTGGTCCATGCAATTTATGATATGGTCGTCATAAACCAAAATGAGCTTTTAATTTGATAAGGTGTACTGTAAATATTGCCCGCTTGCAGTTGCGATGGAAAACGCGATATCGGACAATTTTATCGCGGATAATTGTCAACATCTTCGAAACGTGATAAATTTGGGACGAGTTAATTCCATAAAATGAACTTCAGATAGTCGGCATTTGGCGTCCCGGTGTTTTCGTCGTATTAAGAATTGCGGCGGTTTGCTTTTCTTAAACGCGCGGTCGGTAGTTACATTTAAAACCCTTCCTCGTTCTTTCCACTCTTTTTTTCTTGTCATAATTCGAGAATAAGAAATCGCGGGCAATGATTCGGAACAAGTCCCACCCTGTTCCGCGCAGACATTTTTTCGCGGCCCGCCGTTTGTTCGCTCCGTTATTTCCAACTCTGGAAATGTTCTCTAACGAACGCCCATCGCGCGCTACGGATTCGCCGTTACTCCCGCGTCCTTTCTGAAGTTCCCGAAAGAAAAAAAAAAAAGAACGGAAATGAAAATGTCGACGATATTATCCCGCGTATTCTAGCTATCCCTTCATTATCGTTCGTATTTATTTTACGGCAGGCAGGAAATTATGGGAGCGCACGTGGCACGAAGCGAATTTCTATCTCGAGACATCTCCTCGAAATAAATTATCATTCCAAGGGCTTGCAGAAGAGAGATCCGCCGCTAAATAAAAATAAAACGTGCAAAAGAAATAGTAACGCGGCGTTGCAGAGGACTGGCGATAATACATTATACCTTCTGCGGAAGTGTTTTGATCGAGCCTAACGATATTTTCGGGCCAGGTTCTTGCGCTGACATATTGCATGACGTAATGCGATGCCGCGATATCCATACTCGCGCGCGAATTCACCGCCCCATTTGTTCGCGGCCGAATATTCGATTCTATCCCACCCGGTCTCGCGTGGACGTGGAATATTATACCGTGCGCGTGACAGGTGCACATCACGCATACACGTTACGGAAGAGACTCTCCTCGTTCTCTCGCATGAGTTTCTGCGAGAGCGACCAGGAGCCAATACACAATTCCATCTGCCATAAACGATGGCGAGTCGCGTCTCGAAAAGTGCAAATTTGCAGATCGATATCTAGGACGTTTACTTTACACACACACACACGCACACACTCTTTCTCTCTCTCTTACTAATATTACTCCAGAGTATTCTTCTCAGTCTATTACATAAATTGTAATTTTCGTAGCTATTTTGCTACGGTACGCGCGTTGCGTAAAGATAATGATTTCACGACAATAAATTAAACCATATGCGGCTTGGAAATTGTAACAGTGCAAGCCGCGCTTATGTTTGCGACTAGGGCGCGCAACCCTCGTGAAACAGCGCCCCTGTTTTAGATATTTATTTGTATGTATAACGACTGGCGCATACGGGCTGTCCGCCCATTGTGCGCCTTGGACTCCGATATGATTTATCCTGAATTACGTGTTCAAGTCGCGCATAAATTTTTCTCTTGTCTGGTCTACGATTGCAGCGACTGCAGCCAAGTGGGGATGGAAACTGGCGAAAGATCGATGAGTAAACTCTTAACATCTACCGTGTAAAGTTACGAACAATTTTGTAATCGCGAGTAAAATGTTCCACCATCCCTGAAAAGAATTTATATTACATATTTATGCAAGATATTTTAAAATTAAATTTCTTCTCGTCACAACGGGTGAAGGGAAATTTCAAATGTAAATATTCGCTATATCGTCACTCATTGCGAAAGGTGTACCTTTCCTAAACGTTTACTCCTATAGCAACAATTTTTAACGAATAAGAAAGAACTGAAATACACATATATTATACATTCGAATCTTCCATTCGTTTCATACATGTGCATTCAAGAAATTCCGGTATACAGTACAACTTTCTATTTAATAAGTGTTTAAATATTAATATGTTTCATAAAAGATAACGACGCGCTTCTACGGCGCTTCGTCTGAATTTCGCCCGAGTAATGCACAGTTGTCATGAAAGTAACAACGTTGCTTTTGTCTCTTCCTATTTCTTTTACGCTTGTTTAAAAAAGTTGTTATTGTGTGAATTTAAGAGGCTTCTTTCTGAATCAGATTTCTGCTTGAAAGTTCGCATGATTAAGAGATAACGGCCTTGCGACCAATTCGCATCTTTGGAAGAGATCATCGAGAGCGATCTCTTACAGAAGCGAAAGGGTATCTGCCCTAATTCTTGTATCGCTATTACTGAGTTACATTATTCTGAGCATTGGTAAGTGGTCAGGACTTATTTTGGTTATATGGACCGGAAAAGTTTTGAAAAGATTTCCGTTCCCACGAAATGTTATCGGAAAATTAGCGCGTGCGATCGACCTGCGGAAAGATTCGACTTGAAAGATAATAATCGCGGAATTTACGCGCGCGACTCGCGCTGGGGAGGATTCCATAAAGAGCAACGAGTATGTTGCCGAAGCTAATGCCGCTGCGGTACCATCACACTCTTCGCGCTTTTTACACGGACGCTCGCGGCACGAATGCAATCGCGCGCACACCACCGCGCGACTTAGCCTTAATTAGCTTAGTTCAGCTTAATGCACCGAGATGCCCGTGCCTTTGTCTCTCATATGCAGACGCACGTATACGTGTAGCTGCTCCCTAATGCATGCACATGTACATTTACCGTCGCGTAACAGTGGCGTAACGCCGCATGTCGGCGGACGTGCTGAATGCCGAACGCTTTCTCCAATGTGGCGGCAGTATCGGTAATGCTTCGATTTATTGGCCGACACTTAGCCCCGTTGCTCCAGATTCCGCGGTCGGATCGGATCGGACCGGTGCGCGATATGAATTAGTTTCGCGCGGTAATCGCTCATGCATGCGCCAGAAAGAGCGAGATTATTTTTCGCTCTTTAATCGAGCTGTCGATCGTGCCTCGTTCTCGCCGAATCGCGTCACGAGGAAATGCCTCGTCGGATTCGTTAAATATATCGACGATTGGCGTTGCCGACGATGTCGGATTACACCGGGGGAAGTTAAATCAACATACCGCTCGCGATAAATCATTTGCGAGGAGCAATTAGCGGCGGTTCTGTTATTAGATGCTCGAGCGAGTCTATGCCAGATGCTCGAAGCATACGTGTCCCGGCGCACGTTCGTCCCGTTGAAATGCAATTCTCGAGCAACGATTTCGCTGTCGTAAAAGACGCCTAAAAGCAACGTAGAAATCCAACTGACGGATTTCCGCTTTTTAATACGCGGACACGTCTGCGCACGGGATAAAGTCATCTATTCCAAACGTAATTGCAAGCACGATGAAGTCTGCAGTTACATGGTAAAAGAACATGCCAATACTTCCGGTTTGACACTTCCGTCTTTCATAAATAAACAAATGTGACAAACGATTCGCTAAAAATATTCGTATGAAGTCAGCGTTAGCGCGGTTGCGAACTTCTTCAGAGATGCGACACGCGAGGTGTATCTCGATTAATTCGAGGGAACTGGTCTTCGGGAACTTGAACGAGCGAGCAGAATTATTTCAAGACGGAGTACGACCCGCATGCACGATCGCGTCCCGTAATCATTGTGGGTTATCTCCCGGCGTTACGCAACCGCGCGTTGTATTCGAACACGTTGTATGTAAAATGAGTGCATTAACCGGTATGAATTGCACGCGCGAACACACAGTCCCGCGAGTACCAACACCGCTGACAGAAACGTTAAATTGGCTCGTGTCCCGCGTGTTCTCTCGGACATTTACGACTTTTCGCCGACCGGCGAGGGAGGGACCGGTTGCTTCCGCGAATGATTTCTCGAGCTACACTTACGGTGAAATAACGCGAGTCACTTTGCGGACCGCGGACAATCGCGCTCGAGTGACGCTGAAGACGCACCGAAACGACACCCGCGGGGAATCTCTCCGCTGGCCTTGCTGGCTACGTTACGACGAGGCTTCTTTCATACGCTTAAAGTGGACAAATACATAATTGCCCCGATTTGATACGACAAGTACGTCCATTGGCATAGTCCAAGTTGTGATTATTATTCCTAGCATTAGCAAAGTCCAGATCCCTCTTATTTCACAACGCAAATAAAATCGATGGCCATCATGTCTACACGGAAAGACCGGCTAAGGCAAAAATAACTAAAGTTAAGACGTTGCCGTATAAATAGTAGGGGCATCTACATTGTTTCGTGCTGCGACATTCACTAAGTTCGCTGCACAACACGCATA
>NW_011967223.1:321016-335003 GCF_000949405.1 Vollenhovia emeryi | reverse complement strand
GTGTATAGTTGTCTCCACTACTTATCATACCAATGTGGTGTGACAACCATAGATATCTTGACAGATACAGCTGTCCCAAATATTACTATTTATTCGGCTTGTGCCAACCCTAATTAGACATGTGGTAACCGTATCGGTCCCTCCGTGTAGACTTTGATAACAATGTCGAACTTTTTGTCGCTACGAATAATCGGTAAAACAAAAAGGAAGTGCCGGACATCCGCGGTCAGGGACGAATACGTGCCAGCGAGGACGCAAACAACCTCGAAGGACGCAGCACCGTCGAACATGAAACGACCGGGCCCCGGTGATTTGTTTTCGGTGTAAAATTCGCGATTCTCCTCGCGTCCGCGTCGGTTCGCAGCCGCGTGTACCAAGCAGACGTGTCCACGGATTGAAAAGGATGTACACCGCGGAACAATGTGACCCGTGTCCTTCGGGGCGGTCATTTCTTGAGGACTGGACAGTTTCAATGTTGGCTCCGGTAGTTCGGTTAATTCCAAATTTCGTTGTCCAGACACGTACTCGTTCGTACGCAGAAAAAAAGCTTGCGATCGTCAAGAGGCGGTTTTCTTCGACGACGCGGAATTTCATCGCGCCACGTTTATTCTTGACGCGTTGATTCATAAACGAAGGCACTCTCTTTGAACAATATAAAAGTCTACAAACCTGTTAATAATCGTTGAAACGTTGTAAAAGTATTTTATGCGGAAGGATGAAATTTTGAAAAGTCGGACTGAAGGAAGCGCCAGTTTAAAACGCGCAATTAAAATAAATTGCGAGTCACGTCGCCGTTCCATTGTCACGTCGATTTAATAAACGAAATTGAAATTAATTCGCGAGATCGTCGAATTAACATCAAGGTATAATAACTTGCGCGAATTAAGCGAGACACACCGCATCCAATTAACGTTTCGTTAAAAGTTAATGAGCACTTTCCCCCGTCACGACGCGGGAGCCACGCGGATTTGCCTCCCACTGCGGGAGAAACAAAGCACCGCGGATTTGTCGCGGTGCCGCGCGGTTGCGCTAACCAGATTCTCGTTATTACGTATATACATCCTCGTATAACAAGGGGATTGCGTAATCGGGTCAACTCTCCTCCGGGCCGGGCACGACGTCCATCCAGTTAGCATTTTGAGCAAGAGAAAGGGGGGAGAGAGGGACCAGGGAGCTATCCGCGGGCTTTAAACACGGCGCTTGATTGTCGCGCTTAATGCCAATAGGAAATGACTCACTCCTTAACGCCGCAATGATATCACTCGAGTCGTGCGACCGGCGGGGGGGATCGAGCGCGCCGCGAGATCATGATCCGATCGTACACGTGGTAGGCAGATAATCGAGCGTGGGCTAAACCCCTAGTGTTACCACGCCGATCGCGCCGCGAACGTTTCGCTCGTTCGCAAACGTTATCCGAGTTCGCTCGCGCGAGATTGCGATTATGTAATTATGCCGTTTACAGACGCCGCAATCCTACCTGCCTGCGAATGGCCGCGAATGACTCCGAAACGCAAACTTTCCTCGAAAATTTCAGCGGCGAACGGTCGCGCGAGGTAACGAGGTGAGAGAGAGAGAGAGAGAGGGGGAGGCAGGAGAGAATGTCTCCTCTCGCGATTCCGCCGCGCGTGTTTCGTCGGAGTGTTATTACGGAAGCCAATTGCGGGATTTGCAAACACGCGGCTCTACAGCCAATTATATCTACAAGTATTGTTTGTAATTCGAAGGCTCATTTGTGCCCGCACTTAGAAATCATTTCTCCTCGGCGAATCATCGCCGCCGCCGCGGTGCGTTTCAAAATCGACTTTTACGGAGCTAATTTAACCGCGAAGGATCATACGGACGATCCGGCAATTATTGGCATTAGCTTACACACCACGGACCGCTATGATCGGCTTTGGCATATCCGATTAGTATACTTTGTCCTTCGGTTTAATGCATGCATGCATGCATGCATGCATGCGCGAGCGGTATAACAAGAGAATGTCCCGAAGCCACCGCGGCGGAGCAAACACGGAGATCCAGACGATTAGGAGCGTATGCAAGTCGATGAGTGCAAAATCGTGGCCCTCGTAGACGTCTCGCGGCCGACGTAGGCGGTTCTTACGGGCGTCGGAACGTCGATTGTGCGCACCCGGTATCTGTAATTATTTAGGTCGCCGACTGCGTTGTGCAACGCGAAACGAGTCGCGCGCGCTGGGCGGCGACACCAAGTCGGCAGGATGGCTAGGCGTCGCTGATAGCTTTATAGGCGCATACGTTATCCTTTATTAACGAGGAAAAGCTTCATTAAGCGAAGGCAACATCGGAGGATGCCCGTTCGTCCATTCGTAATTTCGCTTTAATCGCACGTCCTTAGCGCCTCGCGCGCGCGCCTCCTTTTCCTTCCGTCAGCATCCGAAGAAAGTATTCTCGCGCTCGCAAAGTAAACGCTTATTAAATAGCGCATAAATAAAGACCTTTCCCCGTCGCGCCGCGACGTCGCGGCGTTCCCGAGGCGCCGGAGTTATTGCTACGGGGGCACAAAGGCTGCGGCTCGTCGTCTTAAATTATATTCCGCGATTCTTAACGAGAGGGCCCCGCGAGTACACCGGCGGGCGGATGCTGCTTGGGAGAAAACGAGAGAAAGAAAGAGGGAGAATAGTAATAGCGAGTTAATAGCTGGCGCGATTTCGCGCGAGAGCCCGCCGGGCGTCGTGCTCTCCTACGCCCGGTACCGATCCGCTATCTCCACGGTGGAACACTAATATCGGCAAAGATGATGGATGTCGTGTCGGGGGAAACTGTTTGCGAGAAACCGTGCATCGCGCGCGGCCCGGTTGCATACCGGTTTCCTCGTGGCGTAGCAGGCAAACCCGAAGCATTGTATCTCGCCCGTGCAGAATAAACCGTCATATTGTATCCCGCTGTCGTTTGCTAAACGTACTACGTAATAAGTGGAAACGCCTGTACTTCAAAGCCGTACTATCTAAATCACACTCGACCAGGAGTTTGCCCAGGAAGCGTAAATAACTTACTCGGCCTGAAAAAATTGTGTTTTATGCTCCTAGCGCGAAGTCGTAAAATTTTAATTACGACTTGAGTAATTCTATACAGTTAATTAATTTTGAATTTTAATGACCAAAGTTTTTTTCCATTTCATTATCACCCCTATATTTTATTAGAAATGATCTTACGAGAATTAATGACACGTGAAAAATCTATGAACAAATTATTAGTACAGGTCACTGCCTGTATTAGATATGCCTGCTTAAATTTATGATTCTTCGAAGACGCCGACTCGAGACGTCGACGCAGAGAAATGCGAGAAAGCGTGTCTCCGAAGATCGCGGGTGTACAACTGCAACGAGATGATGAGGTAAGAGAGCGATTCCGGAGGCAAAGCGACTGCACGGAAACGCCGGGAGGAGGAGAGAACGAAGAGAGGAAGAAGTGGATCTACATAAGAGATCATGACTCGGGCGCGCTAGCCGAGTTTCGCCGCGCGGAGAGCCCGAGAGGAGAAAGTTAGCAGGAACTGCCTGAATCTGCCCGATTGGCAGCCTCCTTGCGCGCCTTTTCCACGGACCGGGTATTGTAGTCACGAACGTGCAAACCATAACAGCAACAATAACCTCCCTCCCGCCCCACCGCCTCTTCCCACCTCGCACAACGAGCCTTTGTTCGCTTCTTCTCCCGGCGTGCGGGTGGTTTGTTCTACTTGCGATACTTGCTCGGCACTCTCTCGCTGTATTTTCAATCTTCGTTATTATTTTATTTTTGCTCTCATATCCCCGCGGTTTGTGGCGCATGCCGTCGGAACGTTCTTCTGAAAACTTCATGAAAGTAGAATAACTCCGTGTACGTTCGCTGCTACATGCAAAGCGCATCGCTCGCGACTATGTTCATTCACGATATATTATCAGGTCGATTCAATTATAATATCGGTGATTTTTGGCAAATCTTCAATTACGTAAGATCTTTCCGTTTGCGTTATTGCGAACTTCTTTCGCTTCAAGTTCTTTATTCAGTTCCATTAAATATATTTTTAATTCATTGATTAATTGACTTTAATTGATTAGTTTCATTAAAATTAATTTTTTACTTAACAAAGAATTAAGGCACTCGACCAGAGAGATACAAAGCGGATTTTGGTTTAGCAATATATATTCGCGGAACATCAAGCTATGTTTCTTTTTCATTATCGTTTCTCGCTGCAATTACACTACTCTGATTCTCCTCTGATCTTAATCTCGTGCCATTAGTCGCAATTAATCCCGGCGATGAATTTTCGATGAGTGAATAATCAGGCGCGTTTGTACACGTAACCCGGGAACGTCGTCGAGTGATTACGCTTTCATGATCGTGGATCGGCGATCGGAGCCGATGACTCGTTAAAACGGCCGGAAAGATTCGATTACTATTGAGGGTTTTCGAAATCTGCGATCTGTTTTCATCCTGATTGTTGCTACCGCTTTCAAAGCACGTAATCGGCGAATCGTACGGATTCGTGGCGTTTTGTTAATGAGCCGCGATTACAGTTATGCAAATTTTCTCAATTAATCTCCCCCTTCCCACGATCCGCATGATTAAACCGTGACTCAATAGTAATTGAGGTCGAACTGCCGATTGTTCTCCTAACTCGGTGGATTAGAGATCATTGTCGGTCTTCCTAACCTTTGCGGAGAAGATTACTCGTTTTACGGCGAGCGACAATAAATATTATTAATGCATACGCGCCGTAAAGAACATTTCCCTTAATTCTAATCTTAATCTTAAAATTCCAGACTCCGTTTCAATCGATCTGAAGAAAAGCTGCCGCGCTCCACTTTTCGCGGCTCGGTTTCAGGACAGGAATTCGGCCCAGCCGCCGCGATCCGCGACTTTGTGGCGCGTTCGCGTAACAATATCGATAATTAATCGATAATGTCGTCTCGCCGGTTGTAAGTAACGCCTACCAGACGGTGAACTGGCCCGCAGCACATCGAGATCGGACAGTTATTAATAATTATACTTTCGAGACCGGTCAGATCGGCAGATACGTCCGGACGTTCGGCTGATTTGTCAATACGCGGCGAGTAATGCGTTTTCGCCGCCGCGTAGTCGAGGCCTGATTACGATATTTGTTCGCCTGCGAACGGATAATGCGCCTCGCGATAACGAGATGTTGATTATATTGTCGTATACGTCGGATGTGATTGACGTTATTATCATTGCATACATCATAATGTAGAAAATTTAATTTAACATCGATATTACATATGTAACGTAATATCGCATCTGTCTATCTTTCTCTCTGGAGATATTGTTACTTATATATCTATGTATAACATTATGTAAGCAGAACTGTGTATCTATTGTTGCAATCACTTTTTCTCTCATATTTAATAAAATTATTAGTACGTTTAAAAGTTTCCGATTTTATTTTACTTCTTAAAATATAGATTCGCGACTGAGAAATAGTCGTAAATGAAAAAGACACAGTGGCACGAACAGCTTCAAAATTCAGTTTTAAAAAATAAAGGCCCGTCGCCGAAGAAAATTTTTCACATTCTTGAAATATAAAATTCCAACTTACGTTATTAAAATTATGAAACTTATGTAATACTATTTTTAATTAAATAGTAGCGTAACTGGGCGCATGTGCGCCTGCTCTTATCGCAATATAACAATGAAAAATGGCGCGGGATAGCTTGTTAAAGGATACGCCTACGTTGCGAGGAAATAGTTCCATTAATAATTCCGCTTTCGCCGTCAGATAGATCAAGATATATGCCGAAATGTTAGTAGAATTGGTTTATGCGTGTCGGTTAGAATCCGGCGCGGTAGTAAGCCATAACTTTGATATTTATATTATAGTAACGCGACCTATAATACTCTATGGCCAGATAACCAGGTTGTATTCGAGGCCAGTAAAGACGAGGATAGCCAGGAACGTTTAATATCTCCCGCGCTACTGTTGGATTACTCCTTTTGTACGACGCCGTAAATTCTCGAAACTTTTCGATAGTAAAGTAGAAAGCGATGCTGTCGCGTTTACATCCAATTATTGAACTACAGGACGAATTACAAAGGTATGACTCCTTACTCCACGAGACAGTCGTGATTTTTTAATTACGGGTGTCAGGAAATTAGAGAGCTCGATGAATAAAGAAGTAAAGAACGCTAAAGTTACTCCTTGTATCATTCAAATTGCATCTTCACAGAATATAAAAAAACTATGATCGATACACCAATATATTCTGATATTGGATATTGAAGTCAATGTTCATAACTGCCATCTGTTAATAATTGCGTACACGTCGGTTATTAATTACTAAGATATATTGGTGTGCACGTATCGTTTGTGGACGTATGACGATTAATGAGTTTGCCATGTCACATGCACATTTGATACGCGTATCCTACCAATGTAAACTCGTAATACTCTTAAATGATTGCCAGATGCTTTTCGCCATACTGACGTTCAATGAAACTTGAAGTTATGTTTAACATGACATATTGTCGTACGGTTATCACATACAACGAATCAAAACGTTTAGAAATGCCAGGCAAGAATGTGTTAACCCGTTCGTAAAACATTTGTTTAAAATACATGAGAATTTATCATGCCGTCAAACGACGAAAATTAATAGAGAATAATGTGAATGAAAAATATTGCTTTTATGCCGCGCTAACCAAATGCATTGAATGAAGATCGTGCTATTTAGCACGCCCGTATAGTCGAGCAAACGCAATAGATTGTAAGCGCTTTTCAGGCTTTCCTACCGCGGATACGTCATAAAAATCAGGCAACATCAGGCTAGCGTACGGATGCCTGCGTCATCTCGTTCAACGATCATTTTCATCGCTCCGGCCATTGTTACGTGACGAGATACTAACCGGCGATGTGCGTGTACAAGATTAGTCATTGATTTCAAGGAGCTAAACCTGTGGTTACGGATGCTCGCACGATACGGAGATTCCACGGCGTTGAGTTTAACTATGATTCGCGTAATGACATCCGAGAACGCGCGAGCGGTCAGTTAAAACGTATCTTCCGTTCCAGCGGATAAACCCGGCATTTACTTCTTCCTGAAATGATATAATAATACGGCTGTCTGTCAATACGTGAATGCGCCCGCCGTTTTTTCCTTGCGCGCGCGACGTAACTCGCGCCGAGCGGGTGGCACACCTACGTGACGTAAAGACTCGCCTCCACATGGACATTTTTAGCCGATAATTACACGTCTGTTTTTAATAATGCAGGCCGATTCGACCTCGAGACCATTCTCTGCTTCTTGGTATTTCCATTCGTCTTACGGCAGTATTTTAAGCGTTTACAGAAATATTTCTCTTCCACACCTTCCTCAATCTTTCCTAGAATTATTTCCAAGACTTTTAATCCCCCCTTTTTCCCGTGAATTTTTCAAGAGATTACGCCAAATTTAAAGACAGCTGTAATCGGATGGAAAGTTATTAATATAGCGTGCCTGCGGTTCATCATTTATTCGCCCCGTGATTAATTTGCGAATCTCATGCGCGCGCAGCGCAGTTACAAAATGAACATGGCATTTAATGCGCATGTAAGAAGCATTACGAAACATTAATAATCCTCAGCCGAGTTTAGCGATCTTCATTCGGTAGTTGAACGCGACACGCAATGCATCACGACGTTGGCGTTTCTCATCCGAGACGATCGCGTGATACCGGGATTGGGAGATCGCGAAATTCGAAAAGAACGACTTCGTGCCATCGATATGAGAGATACATAGAGGCAGCTTTGTCTCTAATCGCTGTCGGGGTAACCCACGTGTCCCTTCCCACGTAGTCCACGATCGCGGATAATTGTCGGTTTAACTATCGCTGCGCACTCGGCCGTGTACACACGTTTCCGACGTCGGAATATCTTTTCACGCTCGTACGTCGTGCGGCATGTATGCAATTAGAAATTTCCCTTCACCGGCTCGTTGACACTAATCACGCGGGCGTCTCCTTCTCTCTCCCCGTAATTCCTTTGTCCCTCTCCCTCTCCCTTTCCGTCTCGCTGTCGCACCCGCGCCTCGATACTCATAATCGTGATTGTACATTGTTGTGTGCATGTGCAGTAGAAATTGCCTTAATGATTGCCGCTAAGTTCCAATTACGCAACGTTCAATTAGATTTCTTCCTCGTACGCAGCGCACAATTTGTTGACCAATTTTTATGCCTGGATTCAACGTAATTAATTGGCCGGTGCAGTAATCTGCATAGCTGGTTGCTTTCTTCGCAAACAATTTCTTGGCATCGACTTTGCCTATTTTCTAATGGCGAATATTCGCGTGGTTCTCTACTGAGAATTCTACTGTAAAATTTGTATATAAAGTGCAAAGAATGATTTACAAATCTGATAAAATAAAAGCGATTATATAGAAAAACATGTTGATTTGCTGAGGCATTTTGTGTATATTCAAGGGATACACGTATACAATTTCTATATCAAAAGCAAAATGTCAGATATTAGCAAAATCTCGCAAGACCTTTATGTATGTATTTTTCCCTATTTCTTTTATAGTAGTTCTGTATTATTAAGAATTCAGAAAGAACATTATACATATTTAATGACAGCCTTTTAATGAAGCATTTACGAAGAAAAACTTGTTCTTTTTAATAGTAAAACTCATGCCAGCCAACGTGTTCAGACATAAAAGAGACATCAGAAAATTATATAATTCCAAGACTAACAAAAGTAACTTTGCTCAATTGAAAAATATCACTTAATGCAATGTACAAATTTTAATATTTTATATTGCCGGTGAAAGAGAGATTTTTTTCCCAACATTTTATATTACACTGCAACTTATATAAAGATAGCAGTATCATAAAGTATCATAAAGTGGCGAATATGGATTTGTATAAAATATGTTGCTGACATGTAATTATATAGCAGAAATTAAACGAAAACTTTGGAGAGGAAAAAATATAAAACGGTTTTCCGCGCAACCCGTAATTTGTGTGAAACTACACGAACATAATTATATATTTCTTTCATCAAACGACGGCGCTCTTACAAATCATTCGCAGTTATTGGTCGCGAGTTATTCTCTCTCGTCTACTCCCCGAGAATAAATCCAGTGGCACTACTTTCGCGAATCCCGTTAAGCGGTCGTTTCCACCGCTACCATCGCCGGAGCGGTAGCTCCGTGTTATTAGGAATTCGAAAAGAATTGCCCCGCGTCTAATGACTCCCCCTCGGAGAATAATTTCCGAAAGGGAACCGGCTCTCCCGCCCGCTCGCCGCGATCCGAAAACGCAACGCGCCGAGCCGATTCTCACGGATCGCTCGAGAGTGACTCCTCTCTTTCGGTGGCCTCGCGCTATTCATAATAGACATTCGAATCCGTGGGTCCGCGTTTACCCCGTGCCCGCCGTTTTGCCACGACGAAACGGACGAAGCGAATGCGAGTAAAGAAAGAGGCGACTGTGGCGTGGCAACGCTCTAATCTCGGGCCTAGGTCTAATCGCGCGGGCCCCGCGGGCACGCAACGGCGAGCGGAGAAAGGACGGAAAAAAGAGAGGGCCGGGGCACACAAGGGTTGTTGCTGCATCGGCAGCAACAGGTATCGGCCCGCGCAACGACTGCGGTATCGATGTCTCGAATGGGATACCACGGCCGGCGGAGCGAAAACGGCATAGACGTATATTTTGACGACTGAAAATCGCCGGCTATCGGTACGGGGCGCCCCCGGGTACCCCGACGGGCCGCTGGTGCCCTTCGCGCTCTCCTGGCGTTTTTCGACCCGGCGCGATGCGCTCCGACGTCTCGAGACCGTTCTGTTCCCGTTTAAAGATCGAGATTAACGGCACTCAGCCGGTGTAGCTCTCTATTATTTCCTAAGAGATCGAAAAGTATAACTGCACGTTCGGCGATGCTCGCTTTCGGTTTCGTTTCCGTTGCTCGCAGGTGCATGAAAAAAACGCGGCGTTTCACTCGTTCTCGGGCGGCGTATACGGGGCCCGAGATGTATGCGCGTCCGATTCAAATTACAATACACACCGGGGCGGAACCGCGAATTTTCTGTCGATTCGCCAGATGGTAATGAGACGGAATTAACGAGCCGTTGCGAGGCGAGCGGCATTCTTCGATGGCTCCCTTTCAGAAATTCCGTGTGTCACTATTCCTCCTTTGCCCCCGTGCGCGCTCTCTATCCGCTCTCTATTCGTATACTAATTTTACGGCGCGACTATTAAGCATGATCTGCAGCACGCATATCTAACGACCCACACGCGGCTCGTTCTTTCTTGTCTGGGATATCGCGCGGCGCACAATAATAACGCAAATGGCAGGTTCCTCCTTTCGAAACGGCCAAGTCTCGACGTTCCAGTCAGGATGCACGAACGGCCACATTCCAGATGGAAATCGCCGTTCCGGTGTTTCTCGTTTGTCATGCTTCCTGTCTCGGTGCGGCGCGGGTGCGTTAAGTGCGCGATAGAAGCAGCCGCGCCCCCCGTCCCCTCCCGCTATGGGAATTGCTTCGAATTGTGGGCAATTTGAGCAATATTAAATTCCTTCACGATACAATAGAGATAATTGCGAATAATTTTCTCACTTGCCGAAATCTCTTAAATCTAATTGTACCGAGAACTGCCTCGGCGAATGCCGTGATTATTTATGAAATTGTAATTTACGTCTGCGATTATGACACATTCGTACCAATTAAAATAATTTACCAAAGCACTTTCTAGGCGTCATATAAATTTAACAAACAAATGCATATGTAACGCGGAGATTCAGGTTCCCTACGTTTCTCATTGAATGTTGAATTCCGAGCGCCGTTATAACTTACAGTTACTCTATCTGTAGCCATGTGCGTTCTTCTCGGAGATAACGTTGCGAATAAAGAACGACTTGCTTTTTTTTTTAAGCAAGGGTGATGACCTCTGCGTTACCGTCTCACTCATTTGTAATTATTTCGAGTGTGTTTCGCACATGACTCTTCAGCAGAGTGTCGATCGGTCGATGATAAATATAATTTGACACTAGATCTCGTTGCAGTAAAACTTAACGGTACACTCTGTGTGAGCGGAAAGCGCCGAACAAAATGTATGAGGAGAGTGAGAGTTCGCTACGACGATGAAAGTACGGTTTGCATTCAGGTTGGAGACAAGAATCGATTTGCGGCGACCCGCAGGAAAATGCAGGAGTTTGCGTTACTTTCTTTCCTCATTGCAGAGAGCTATGCGGAGTGATCTCGAAATCGATTCTCGTTTACCTCATTTCTGGGTGAACGATTCAGAGAATCTACGGGAGGACGCAAAGAAATTATCGGATTTTCTTCATCATTACTCGAGGATTAAGTGTCGGTTTGAAAGCGGGTGCCGCTGTTGTAGTTCTAATCAACCTAAATTGATCTAATTGTGAAGAACAATCGTCCAGCTTTATTGCGTAATGTCAGATAAAAACATTGGGAAAAGATGTAATGAATTTTTTAAGTATCTTTCAATCAGAAGAGAAAGAGATGCGAAATACACACACTCGCCTCGCTCTGATAAGTCCGTCATATTCGTGATATTAAACCGAGAGATATTACATATCTAACGTTATCCGCGTTTCATTTCTAGCTAGAAGAGGTGTCTACGGTTGATGAACGAGAGTTATAAGTACGATCGTACGTCAGCGTTCGGAAATACTGTGTGATATCACTGACGTCGTGCCTATATTTTTATTATGCTTGCACGAAGGGATTTAAAACCTCGGCCTTTTTCATTTACACACAAGTCTGCTACACGGAGAGAATTTTCTTTTAAAATTTATCCTGAAAATCACGTAACCGTGGAACAACATATGGCATTTTGAAGAGCTTTATCAGAGTTTTTGGAAATTTTACCATACATTCTACTAATAAAATGTATATTAGGTATAATTACTAGTAAAATATTTGGTAAAATTTCAAAAAACCCACAAGGTTCTTCAAAATGCCATGTTGTCCCACGATTACATGATTTTCAGGATAAATTTGAAGAAAAAATTCTCTCCGTGTAGAATTAATTTACCAAATTTAAAAATCAAGATGAATTGGCACGATGTGTAATATAGTGACGACTTCTTCTTTACGGTTTTAAGACGATCCTTACAGCAACTTCGAAGAGTCTTCATGAAAAATGAAACGGACACGATCATCTCCTTAAATTGAATCGCATTTACGTTTCGCATATATATTCCGATACTCGAAATATAGATGCTCGAACAACCGTGTACCGACGAATGTAGCCGCAACTCCTTTCCTTCGTCCGAAGTTCAATGCTTCGTGGACCTCGGGACTTTCTCTCATGGCGCGTTGGAGGGCCGCCTTCTCTATAGGGATTTATTAGCGAGTTTCGTAGCTCGCGCGATAAATTACGGATTTATTGGGCAAGCGGGCGGATAGCAGACGGCTTCGTGGCACGAAAGAGGGAGAGTTGGCGAAGTGAGGCAGAGTACGAGGGAAGGTTCTTTATCACCATCGCACGCCTTCGTCGGGAGCCCCGTCGACACTGCTACGGGCCGATTAGAAATCACGAAATGACAAGTCGAGAATCGGTCCTATTGATTTTAATTATCTGCGGCCTCTCTGGCGCCCGCTCCACCGCCGGATAATAATTCCGGGATGTCTTTCGCATACGCGATATTTCAGATCGATATAATTTGTAGTCGAGCGGTACATTTCCGCGGGACGGCACGTTAAACGTAAATCTTCTCGTTAGTCCTGCCACGAACGAAGGTGTTGCGAATTAGGTGCCAGTACTGTCGCGATAAATTACGCGGGTTTTGTCTCTGCTTAGTTTATGGGTTTTGACTGCGTTCGAGCCCGCGGTGCACGTGAAATGAGTATCATTAACGGTATTGTAATATACCTAGATAATATATTAGCACCACCACTCGTATGAATGAAGTAGAAGAATTTCTTCGACAATGGCGTTGCAGTCAGAATGAGTTTTCTATTGTGCGTTCGCCGATTTATGAGTAAATACGAATGCTGTCTGGCGATCTACATTCACGCGGTCAGTCGCTGATTCAATTAATGCAAACGCTGCTCTGTCATTACGTGTATCATATTTCAAGATTTGAATGATATAATTATCGTTTTTTTTTTCTTACATCGGAATGCGTAATAAGGCGATAAATTACACGGTAAGCGTGTCAACGCACGGGTCTGTTAGGAATTAATATGCGGCACGACGTGAAATATATCTACATTATGCCATTCTGAAAACTATCTTTTTTGGCGAAGGCGTTTTAATTGCAGGCGAGAAGTTAGCGTAGGACAGGTATGGATCAACTCTCGGTTTGGGACTCTCGGCGAAATGTTTCGAGTTATTAGGATTAACGGGCGATTAGAAATTAAAAATGACCATAATTAAGTTGCCCGTTAATTAATTCCAAATATGAATTTATTACCGAACAAAGTAGAAAGACACGCGCTCGTTAATCTCGACCAATTTGCAATCGTATCGTTAGGCCAAACAGTGTGACCTCAACTCGAAAACGGAGAGAAGACAGAGAAACACGGCAGAAAGACGAATTCCTTCGATTAGGATTAACCTACTTTTTCGCTCGTCTTTTTCCTCGGCCTCGTCCGCCATTTATCACGGATAGATACGTATATCATTAGACCGTACCTCCTTTGAAATTCATAACTAAATAAACTGGATACTCGGAAGGCGGCTTCACACACGTCACGTTTTTCGTACGACAATATTTCATCTTTCTTTTCCGTTATTTCAATAGATCAAAATAGCTCAAGCTTATAAACAGATTAATTTTCATAATTACCTACAATAAAACATCGTAGGTCTTTCGTGTCAGAGAAAGACGTAGATTTTACTTCCCAACTTTAATATTCATTATTCGCGCGGTTGTATCAAAGAGTGTAAAAATACTCGGTCGGAGGGATCGTTTCTACACGTCAGCGAGTGCTAAAAAATTGCCTCATGTTCCGTAGGAGCCGCTCATTTCCTCGCGCGTTCTCTCTCTCTCTCTCTCTCTCTCTCGGGTGTGTACATGTCCCTGCAG
>NW_011967223.1:288460-319923 GCF_000949405.1 Vollenhovia emeryi | reverse complement strand
TCTCTCTCTCTCTCTCTCTCTCTCTCTCTCTCTCTCTCTCTCGGGTGTGTACATGTCCCTGCAGAATCGAAAGAGGAATTCCACGGCAGCGAGCGTTCTTTTTTTTCTCCCTCGCTAATTTTCGTTGAGTTCCTAGACAGGTACCCGTCGAGGTGTTCAGTGGGTGGTGGAAACGGCGAACGGAGGCTGCGCAGGAAACGGTCATTCAAGAAGAAGCGAAAGAGGCTAGGAGTAAAGAGAAGGAGAGAGAGAGAGAGAAAGAGAGAAGGAGTGTTGCCGGCAGACGGATTCCTTCGATTCAGTTCGGTTCGAGTTAGCTGGATTTGGCGAATACGGCTCGTTTGTAGTCCGCCGAGAGCCCCGCGGCTGTTCTCTTCTCTCTATTTCTCTTTCTCGCTCCTTTCTCTTACTCCGAGCAATTCGAAGCAGGGAACCGAGCAGAACGGAACGAACGAGCTACCTGCCAGTCCTGCCAGACGGATGCTGCGTCTCAGCCGGAGGAGAAACTGAGTGGAAACGAGCAGGAAGAGACGAGAAGGACGAGGAGATAGAGAGAATGTATAGACGTACGGACCTGTTGTTCGTAACACGTGTTTGCGTGAACTCGTTCTTCGTGTCCCTCCCGTGTCCGCCCGTCTATAAGAGGCCAGGCGAAGGCGACGATGTATTACCATCGGTGACAGTCCATCACCTCTCCTCTATCCTCCCCGTGTCTCTTGTACCTCTGTCTCTTCCATCTGCTACCGAGGACGACACAGCCGCCGCCGCCGCCGCCGCCGCTCCAGGGAAATGAGCAAATAAAGGCGGCACCGGCGGGCGCCTCGTCGCGCTTGCTCCAGATTTCGGAATGCGGCCCCGAGCAAGCGAGGAGTATGGGAATTCGTGTTAGGCAAGAAAATCGTAGGCACCGAGAAAGTAATTCGAGAAGTAAAAAACGCATCCCATATGACAACATTAGAGCCGGCAAGATCGGCAGTTCGGCAAAGAACGACTATATAAGTCCAGAGAAATTTACAATAATTTTCTTTAGAAACGAACACGTTGGAATAAATGAAAATTAAATAAAGACGCAACAATTATCGCATATATAATAATGACAAAAATCATATAGTGTTACGGTAAAGGATTAAATCTGCCTTAACGAAAAAGAATCTTTAGAAAAGCGAGGGGTAGAAGAGAATAAAATTTTTTCTTTCCGAGTGCAGCTTAAAATTTCGTTTTGTGCACAAAAAGAAAAGGCAGGTTTCTCGAGAAAGCGGATATACATGGCGCCCACATCGACAATGAGTGCGTTATGTGAAGAGAGAGAGAGGAAAGAGAGAGAGAGAGAGAGAGAGAGAGAGCGCGAAAGAAAGGGAAAAAGAGAAAGCGAGGAAAAGGGAGAGTCCTAAGGGCGCAGAAAGAAGGGAGCTCTTGGCCAATGAGAGATCATCATGACGGCGGCCATTTTAATGATCGGGATAAACAAAGAGAGATGGAAAGGGGAGCCGAATGACTTTCCAGCCCCTCACTCTCGTGGGGATGCATGCTCTCCGTGAGTACAGTAATCCCTTCACACCGCGTAATGCATACGCACGTGGGCGTGTGAGGGGTGCCGGCGACCAATCATTGGCCCGCGTTCTTCTTGAGACTCGAAAGAACACATGGTATTCCCCTCCGACGTTCTTACCTTTCCCCCCTGCAAGTATGTACACATGTGCGTATACATGTCTTGCGTATGTACTTGCATGCGTTCGTTACATGAACGCATACAGGGTGTATCGTAAAAATGAAAATAGGCAACGGAGCTCTCTAATAAATTCCAAGGATGCTGTACCTCGGTAAACTCAAACCATTTTCCCCAGCAAAAAAATCGTCTTCATAGTTAAATATTTTGACAACTTAATCCTCTCTTAAATATTAATAGGAACATTTGAAAGATCGGAGCGAAAAGGTTCCCACATGCCTTCGTCACAATTATTTGTATTAAAAATTGTGAAAGATGTTTGCCTAATATTTATATTTTTGTATTTTTATATTGTCTATTTGATTTTGGTATTAAACACTATTTAGTAATAACATCTTTTACGCACGGAAAATATAGATTCCTAGAATATGCGAGAAACGGCTAGGAAAAGAGAAGATGACTTTTATTCTACGAGGCCAGTTTGCCTGTGACGCTACCAAAATTACGGAAGCTAGTGGATACCTCCAGACCTTTTGATACACCGTGTATATTCACGTGCGTACGTGCACGTATCGTCATCGTCACCCTCGTGTTTCCGTCGGCTCGTTATACACTTTATGCACGTGAGAGGAGGGACGCGTATGAAAAGTTGTATCGCGCGACAGACCGCGATTCTCGCTGATGAGATTGTGAACGAACGAGGAAGAAGCGGGCGGATTGAAAAAGCGCGAGATAGGGCGGGCGCGGAGAAGCGGGGACCGCTCGCGATTAATTAATGCACGCGTGTCGCTAACGAGTGCGAGACAAAAATCATCGGCGGCCCGGTCGCCCGATTGAAAGTCCCCGGCATCGGCGTGGCGGAGAGAGTCGGTGCGTGAAAACAATTTCTTGCTCGCCGGGTATACGCATTGTCCCTCCTTCCGCTGAGTAATGACTCGCCCGTCGTGCCGCGGCCAGAAGGAGAGGAGAGGAGACCCGCGCGTGTGTAAATCTCCTAGAGCGGTTTCTTGCGATTTCCGAGAGTCCTCGCGATTCACCGCCGCGCCGAGAAGTAAGCGTTTACGTATCCATGCGGGCGAGTCCTGCACCGGCCGCTGAATATGATTACGAGTGTGGATCGTCGATGTAAAAGTTCTGCTGGTCAAAAAACGCCAGCTGTCAATAGCTCCCTTGTTTATGCAACGGTCGGTCACGCCTGCTTTTAAACAGAATTATTTTGCATCGTGCACATTTTGCAGCAATTTTTACCCCCGTCCTCGTATCCTCCGTATCGACGAGCTTTCCGACAAAGATGTTAACGCTTTATCATCGCCGATGGCGATATAAAAACCGATAAAATATTTAGTGCAACAGCAAGCGGCCACTGAATATATCTACTCCCGTGAGTAGCCACGAAATGCTATTTACTCTAATTATTCTCAAGTCGCACTCGTTTTGCATCTTCACGTCATATTTAGCGCAAAATATTATTTAACACCAAACTGTATCTCTCTAATATGATTAGCGCGTGCAATATTAACGCGACAGCTTGACAGACTCGTTTAGCGCTAAATCTGCGGTGAGAATACGGGCCTTGGCGCGTATACACAGAGATATACGGCTTCCAATTTCGCACAGTGGGTCCACCCGCAGTTCATTCTGTGCTTCGATGGGTCGAAAGCGCCACCGGCAAGTCGCCTAAGAAGCGGGGGTCGGGGAACAAAGCGCGATATATTTTACACGCCTACCGGAAGTGCGGCGGTGCGCGCCAGGATGAGCGAGCCCGGGATGAGGGAAAGGAAAAGCAGGAGCCCGGCACACATGGAAGGCTTCGAGACAGAATACACACCTCGTGAGAATGGCCGGTCGCGTAGGAGGGGACTAAAACAGGGTGGCCAAGGAGGGTACGGAGGGTTTCTTCGTCTTCCTGCGACACTCTACCCTTTCTCCCCTCGATGTACACGTCGACCGGAGTGAGCCCGATATGATTTGACTATATTCGCGCCTTTGTCCTGGCATCAGCCCAGTCCTTTTAAGCCCAGGGGACTACGACGCGACGCAGTGCATTGGTCGCGCACACGCGAAAAAGGGCAAAAAAAATGGCTCGCTGCAGCGAAGCGCGAGAGTGACACTGCCAGCCAGGATGCCGCATTGTGATTACGCACGTATTATACGCGCATCTTGGCTGGTTATCACTGATTTCGTATCGCGTTTGGCATAATTAATGCGATAGAATGCGGCAGAGAAGGAATTATTGAAAAATTTAATTTTCAAGATTATAAAGACCTTGAAATTTACCACAGTGCTTTAATTATTAGTTGTGATTTTACCCATTCTTTTAATAATTATAATAGTTATTAATATGCACGATAAATCTGTGCAACAATTTTAGCAAACTCTCGTATCTGATGGGAGATAAAAAATGATTGCGTCTTGAACGTAATTATTTTTACGAGACGGCGGCCGACGATGTCAGCGTCAAGTTTGACATCGTCGGATGCCACGGTGCGGAATTTCGGGAGAAGTTACGCCGCGGATTACTTTCCTAATCTACGAGGGGCGTAAATTAATGAAAAGTTACCGCGAACCATTTCCTAAGATCTCCGTGGAAACGGTTCCCCTGTAAGGTTTTATTAATCCTATTCACGAAGCAGGGTTCGAGTTACCGGCGAAGAGAGAAGTACGTCTCGTATAATCCCCGTAGTCGGTAGTTCGAGTTTCACGGAAACGCGTCTTCATTAAGCCCTTTCGTGTGGTGCCGGTACTCGGTTCGTTCCTAGAAAAAAGATTGAGCCCTGATCCTAGCTCCGGAATTTCTCGTACGAATACATAAGCGCGCCCTATTCTAGTAACGCTGTTGGAAGTTTAAGTTTACCGGTGTGTAAGAACTACAATCCTCTTATGCAATTCTCTATGCATATAGAGATGCGTATGCATTTATAGATTATCGTCTACCATTACATTACACGTATTCGCCTGGCTTTAATTTCAAAAGGTAGTCAAAGGTAGTCAAAAGGTAGTCAAAGGTAGTCAAAAGGTAGTCAAAAGTAGAAAGGTAGTATTTCAAAAGGCTCTCAAAAAGAAAGTACGTAGAAAGGTGAAAGTGCCAATGTGAGCCACAAAAGAACTTAGTTTTCACACAATAAAAGTCAGAATTTTTCTCTAATCCGAAACAAACGTTTCGACCCTTCTTCGGGTCTTCTTTAGAAGACTGAAGACTGAAGACTGAAGAAGACCCGAAGAAGGGTCGAAACGTTTGTTTCTGATTAAAGAGAAATTCTTACTTGTATTATGTGAGAACCAAGTTCTTTTGTGGCTCACATTGGCACTTTCCCTTTTCTACGTATCCTCTGACAAGTTCGAAAAGTTCTTTAAATGGTGATTGCTATAAAAAGAGTGAAAAGTTAAGTTTTAACATTTCCGAACCGAAAGAGGACAGTCACGACGAGTAGTAAATAACCGAATTTTTAATTATTGCTGTCTTTATTTGTTGCCTCCTTCGCTGTTCATAATTTATGTCTGAATCGCGAAGATACTCATGGAACTGTGTAATCCGAATATTTCAAATTTGGATCTACCTTTGTACAACATGTATAAGGAATTCTCGCAATGTAAACGTTGGAAAGTTTAATAAAGCGCAAGCACAAGGGTATCATATTACTTGTACGATTTAAATATCATCGAATAACTTTAGACGCGTTTTAATGATACCGGATTAAGATCGGAGCGAACACGTCAGGCTAAATAGCCAGCGCGAAATCCGAGGGACCGTTCAATTCTCCGTTCGCGCGCTCAAATGAAATCGTAAAACGCGTTTAATAAGCCCGCTACTCGATCGTGCTAGCTCTCGCCACTGTCGGGCACCATTAAAGCACGTCGCGCGGAGTTACGGGGGTTTTCGGCGTTTCGGCCCGGAACTAATAAACCCGTTTACAATCTCCGGCATCGTAATACGGGCTCGCCGCGAAATTACGCCAGGATTACACTTCGCTATTCTTGATTTACGTTTGAAAACCGGTAGTGCGCGTGTACGCGCGCGCACGCGGCCGTCCGTTTTACAGCGCGCCGCTATTCTTAGATTCCGATTGCGAAATCAATCTCGCTCTCGCTCGTAACCCGGCGCCCGCGCGGTATCGGGCCGCGTCTCTCGCGGACCCTACAGTGGTATTATAGACGGTACCCACCGCGATATAACTACTGACTTACGTCTCGTAATTCATTAAAGCGGTATTCCTGCCCGTTTGGGCTCCGCGCCGCGGCCGGCCCCTTTGTGCCGCGCGGGTAAGGGCGGCGTGGGACGAGGGCTCCGACATCGCCCCGTGTATTAATTATTGCACCGTAGACGTGGAATATATAGAGACAACGTCAATTGATCCTGTAACGGCAGACGCGCTCGTTCCTATGTGCGCTTTCATTCCCGTCGGGCGCTTCTTGTACCTCGCTCCTTCGTTCTTGCCGTCTTAAACGTCGCGCTACTCGTACGGGAACAAAATGCACTTAGGTATCGATTTATCTTTAACGAGTTTTCAACGGCAGGGGATAAAAACGTTAGCGATACTTTTGCTTGTCCATTAACAATAGTTATATGAGCCCTTCTCATAAAAAAGACGGTCGTTCTATTATCAATATAGGTCATCAATTACGCAAAGCTTGACGCGGCAGTAATGATATTTTTCAGAAATTCCTCTAGGTTTATACTCGCCCATATGGCACGTCTCGCGGCGAACCCGTACCCGTATTCGATTACTGATGCAAACGACGCGGAGCGAAGTTCGTATCGGTAATGAACAGTATTTTCTCTCACGCGAGCAAAACCGAAGGGGCGTCCTCCCTTCGGAGGATTGGTCGTGTCGAACCCAAGTGGTATGTGAACGGTAAGACATAACTACTGTACATCCCATAATTCATTAAAGCGGTATTCTTGCCTTTGGACTCTGGCCATCGACGGAGATGCTGTCTCACTGGCTATCCTCGGACTCCCGACTGAAGGAACCGAGTGCGAGAAGACACGAGAAGTACGAAAGCAAAACAGACGAAAAAGAAGAGAGAGAGAGAGAGAGAGAGAGAGAATTCCTTGCGTGTACGTGCGCGCGTATTAATTATTAGTATCATCGCCTCGACTGCAATGTGCATGCTTCTCATTCCTTTGGACTTCTATAGAATCTAGGAAGCTCGTGCGGTGTTTGTGTAACCCTTTCCAGACACGTATCGAGGCGATATCTTTAGCGCTCTCCGCTTTTAGACTGATCTCTCGTATTCTTGTTTGCAAATCAAAATCGCATATCAACGAAGCCCCGTTGCAGCTTAAGAGGCTGTTTCGAGTGTCCATACTCTCCTGTTGCGTAAGTCTGACACGCACGTGTCAGCGATAATCCAATTGGGCGTCTTCATCTGCGCGCCCAATAACACGTTCCGGCATTATCAGTGGATATTAATTTTTAACTGGCAGTCACCGTGGCGAAGAAGCGGCGCTTTTCGCCGATGGTCTGAGGAGGTCCGGGAAGGAAGCACGTGAAGAGCTCCAAAGATGGCTGATGCTTGTAACTAACACCATCCAGGGCGGCCATTTGCGAGACATAAGGAATCCGATACGGGGTTTTGATCTCCATAAGCCCACCCTCTATCGTGTTACTCGTGGACAGCGCTCTCACCTTAGCGGTGCAACAAAAATGCTCGGGGAGGGGGAGGGAAGAGGTTGGTGTAAGGTAAGGGGGAGGATCTTCGTGATGTTCGCCTGTCTTGCCAGGCCACGAAGGCGGTTGCGATCTGTCGGCGATGCCCCTCCTCGACCTTCTCTTCAGGGTTAATTGTCCACTTTGTCGTTGGAGTGTTCTTCTATCCGTTCGGTATTCGCTCGGGAGTCTCGGAAGGGTGGGAAACTGTCGTGGCTCAGGCAGAGAAAAAAAAGGAGACCGATAAAAAGAGGAAGGAGCCAGGCTGCATTTGATGCAATGTGAACTACTTTGTCTGCCGTACTAACGGCATGCAAAATTAACGCGATAAAGTACCGTTCAAGTTGGGCGCCGTCGTAAGTAAGTGTGTGTGCGTGGTAGTAAAGTCTTAGGATCTCTACCTGGTCACGACGCCGCTTTACAACAAAGAGCGTGGCTACCGCCGCATTGTTGCAGGTTGAGAAAATTGGTCGGTCGGGCTCGTCGGTATTGTGTAAACTCCGGCCAACTATTTTCAAAACTTGCATCAAATTACCCAGACGTATTTAACGAGCCGTTAAATTAAATAACGAGCCATGCATCTTTGAGAGCAAGCCGCAAAACTTTTTTTTTTCGCCCAGATTCTTATACCCTATTTTATTCTAAATCTAAATTGAATTACTAGGGAGTTCTACACAGTCGTACTGCGACGTATACCTGAAGAACAGGAACGAGTTTGAAAGCAACTTTATATAAATATTAAGCATTAAATATTAATAATGCATAACTACATTGGACGTATGAGAGTAAATTAATATTTTTTGTAGATATAAATGCTCATCTTTTTATCCTATAGACTGTATATAGCGACTTCTCGTTGCACGTTATTGAAATACACTGGCCGGCATACGGTCGGTTTCTATTTGCCCTTGCCTTATCTCGCGATCGCGCGTAATCCGGTCGAAAGTTATTACGGGAATCGCGCGCCAGCCAGCCGTTGGTTTGTTTCGCTACGAGCGGAGCGTGGCAAAGGAGCGAGTCTATGAAAAGGATCCCGGCTTTAATCTCGCGGTCATCGTTTTCACACGGCGTTCCATTAACGATACACTCGCAATTTGTCGCGTCGATATACGGTCGTCGATTTTACGCCCGCGTCCTCGGCCGGGGGACGGCCGTTCCCGTTACCGATTCTGTATTAACGAAGAGAAAAACAGAGCTAACTGCTTATCGGCTGGCGCATGTACATAGATATACACCCCAGCTGTTGCGGCCGCGAGCCGGTTTGGATCGCGCCAGAAAAATCGTGTCGACCCGTTCGATTTTCGCATTGCACGCCTTACGCGCAGAGAGCTGGTCTTTCGTACCGTCCAGGAGTCGAGGGAAATTATCCCGCTATCTCAAGGTCATCGGCGTCGCACGGACACTCTTAAGGGATGAATACGTTAGTTAGCCGCGTCTTGTTTCGCCAGCTCGTACATGCGATACGTCGGGGGATATACGCTCCGCCGTGTTGCCGGACAATTTAATTTCGAGCGTCGCGAGCTTAATGGCACCGCGAGGACACTCCGCTATCGGTTTTGCAATTAATACAGGATAATGGAATTAAAGGCACTCCGGGATCTGATTACGGGCGTCCTATCGGAGAAACTTCCACCCCGGCGACCTTGCGGGTGGATCTTCGCGGGCTTAACTTCATTAGGATAGAGTTAAGCTCGTTGCAATTGGTTTTCTTATTCCTAGTCCGAGAATAAAAACAATGTAATACGATATATATTACTTATTTTAAGGTGCAAAATTATATAGATGGATTACTAGAACCGTAAAGATATTGGATGCACCTTGGCTCTGAAAACGAAGCTGATTTTCAAATCCGACTCAACGCAATTTTACGCGCTCCAAAGGAAAATTAAATTTCTAAATAAAAAAAATCTCAATTTATCAAATATATAAAATTGTTATAAAGGCACAAGTCTCTCTGTGACTCGATTAAGCTATTCCCACAGGATATCGCAAGACGGCCTATCTCGCGGTCATGCATGCGCGAGTAATTGAAAGTTGCTCGTCGCAGAGACGTTGGAGGCCCCGCCCGATAATACCTCAATTTCAATTAGTCGCGCGTTTTGTCGTGCGATTGCGGATTCATCTTTAATCCGGCTCACTTCGTCTCGCCGCGAACAATGTGAGCGCAGAGCAAATTGATACGTTGGCATTAATATCGTTCTGTCGATCGAGATTTTCGGTTCGATTAGTTTCGGACATTCGGTCTCGGTGCGGCGATCGACGAGCGTATCTCTCTGTGACCGGCTCTTAAGAGCACTGTGTCCGTTAGGCGTTTCGCGCGCGAAACGAAAAGCCGCCGTGGAAGCGATAAGGCGACCAGGCGGCCTCGCTCTCACGAAGGATCCGCTCGCGCGAGCCTTTTTCACGCTTCGTCGCTCTGGTCGTACAACGCTCGCATCGAGATAAAGAGTTAAGCTCGGTTTCGTGTACTTTGCGCCGCGCGCTCGTCTATTCGCGTAAAATCGCGTTCCGTTAGCATAGCGCTGCGCTACCTTTTTCAGTAATAAAAGATCGCTAATATAATTATCGAAGGCATGACATTGTTTCAATACCGTGTACCTTCACGCGGATTAAATTACTTATCCGCATCACTTGTCAAGAGCCGTTAGATTGCGTAGAATGCGAGTACAATTACTTTGGCGCAATCTTTGCTTCGCTGTCGTAAGACACGCCGAAATTCCAGACACTTGGTGAACTCTTGTTCAGAGTTCAGACTCAACTTGAGAATTAATGATAGGGCAAAACGCTACGAGAGTTGTCCCTTTGCGCCTGACATTTCTGACTCTCGCTTACGTCGCGATACTTCGGGCGAAAACATGTGCTACGCTTTTAGAACACGGTCGCGAAGTCGTCAAGTTTTCGCAACGTCGCCGTTCTAACTCGCGATCAAGAAGCAGATATTTATATATCTCCTCGATAACAGCACGGTGCCATTTCTACCCTCCTCTCGCGCGCTCTGTCGCGTATCATTATAATTATCCGATAGTATCAACTCAGCGACGTACAATGAGCTCCGTTCTCTCGTTCGTGCCCATGTTTCTGCTTTACGCCGCGCGTACTTCTCTCCAACGATTCGACTTGGCTTTCTCATATCACGAATCGCCATTTCGAGAGAATTGAGAAAGTCAGCCACCACGACCAAACGTTAACTCGCTCCCGGCCAGCTGTGATTACGTGGTTCTCAAAATGCATATTTCGCAAATCAATTATATAATTTCATGTATCTTATTTTTTGCTAATAAGAATTTCTCAATGTCGCCAGCGTTAATTAACAACGTCAGTGTTTTCTTCACCATACCTGGCATTTTTAATAATATAGAAAATTTATTGCGACAAATATTACCACAGTCAGGTTTCGAACCTGGACCTCCCTACACTCTAGGCGGATGTCTCACCAATTCGACCACCGAGGCATATATGATAATATTTGTCGCAATAACAGTATAAAGATGTTGTCTACGCGTCTGTTTCGCTAAATTTTCTATATTATTAAAAATGCCAGGTATGGTCAAGAAAACACTAACGCTGTTATCTTATTTTTGTCGTCTATATTCACGAGCGAAAGAAATTTGATCTTTAGAGCTCTGAAATTATCTAAGAGGAGAGGGTAATTAAACGGTACTACAAATTTTTATAGAGAAACACGTGGTTACGCGTAGCGCGCCGGTTTCGTTAAACCAAGCCAGGCGTTTCTTCTCGCGAAATTTCATTTACGCGCATCTCTCAAGTTAGAGGATCTAGCGATCGGTAATTCTCGCGTGCCTTCATCCGACTTCCACGGGAGCCACGGCGCGCCCATTCTCCCTCGTTCCACCCTTCACGAGACACACAATTTCCACTCTTCCGCCGGAGATTCGAGCGAGCTTGCCGCGGCGTGTAAAACGCGCGATAAACTAGAAGCTTTACTGGGTATTACGAAGGCGCTAAAGCCTTATTCGAGCTCCACCGGCGCACCACCGCGGAATTGCACTATAAAACAGCGCGGGATACATTGCACGCGCACCTGACCACATCGCATCAGCCGAGGCGTATTCCCCGAGGTGCAGTCGATAGTTATCCATTATTTAGTTATACCCTCTCGAGATTATCAATCTTTTTTTGCAGCTGCCAGCCAAGTGGATTGCCCCGAGATCTTGTCAACTCAAGTGATATTTTAATCATACTGAAAGTTCGGACTAGTTGTGCCGGCCGCCTTAGTTTATCAACTCTACTTAGAAATTCTCAGTCCCTCTGTAAATGCCGGATACATAAATTCCATAAATTTAGATCAACATAAATGCCAAAAGAGGCTTTAATTATTCGCGACGGGCAACGAGTTGATCTTGACGCTCGAAATATAGCGTTCTTATTAAAAATATTATCATTATTGAATCATTGTAAATAATTCGGTAACGTAAAGACATCGTATGCCTGAGAAATACCGACACCGAGGTCTTCATTAAAAGCGGATAAAGAGCCTCGGCACTTCGTTCTGGGGTATAAATAGACGCAAAGGCATAAACGTCCCTCCGCTGTAAAGCAGTCGACTCGTTATTACGGTTCGTTGCGTTAATCATTCGCGATAGGTTTTCGTTTAAAGCACACGGCTCGAAAATCAGCCTCCATGAATTATTTTGAAATATAACGAAGGCAAAAGATATATACGCAACGGAATTAAAAACTGCCTGGTGAAATGCAACGTTGCTCAAAATTACCGGACGACGCACGCGCTAATGTCCAAGACTAATTGTACGAGGAGAAGAAGGGATGTTAATTCCAATTCAAGATAGCTGATGGAGGGTTGGACGCGCATACAGGCGAGCACACGTCGGAAGACATAGACATAGTAAAAATAGACCGAGCGTTTTCTACCTCACCCGTGTGAAAACACGTACAAACTTTAGAACGAGATAGCTGGTGTGGGGCCGTACCTTATCTTTGTCTAGTAGAAGTAGTGGAGGTAACAGAAGAGTAAGGGAATAATAGAGGTTAAGGGATATTGATAGATATTGATAGACGGAGAGAGAATAAGGTCCAAAGTATGTTGTCTCTTTCTAAAGTTTGTACAGTCTTTGTTTGTTACACGTCTATGATCGGAATGCGCGAAAGGGGGAAGTCACGGGGAGAGAGAAAGAGGCCGGTGTAGTACCGCGGCTAATACATTATTGCATCGCGCACAACTAGGTAGGCAGTTAATTTAGCGGTGGCATGCCTCCATCGCCGGCCGATTGCTTCTGGTATTGCCTTCCACCGGTCATATGCATAATGTAATTGACTTCATCCAGCGCTCTCTCGCTTTTCGCCTAGTCGTCGCGCTGGCCTTTATTCCCGTTTCGTCATCCTCGATCCTCTCCACGCCGTCCACGTTCGAATTTGCTCTTTCACCCCTCCCGACGTACGTTCGCGGGTATAATTGTCGAAGTAGGTCAAAGAGGAACGCAAGGAATATTCGTTCAGTCCCGCTTCGGTTTTTTGATGGAATTGTCAAACGAACGAATATAATTTTTACGTGCTTTTTCATAGCCGCCGCTGTTGAAGTTAAGGGCACTCGATACACATTGGAAATTGTCGAGGATAAAACTTTTAAGTTTTTTTTTTCAATCCTTTAAATACTGTAGAAATCTTTTTTTATATCTTTGATAAATTCGTGAATGGTATCGCGCATCGCTGCAATATTTTCGAAAATAGTGATACGTTTTTGCAGCGGTGGAATAATAGAGTTGCTTTCTTTCAACATTGAAACGGCAATGTGAATCCAACTGAGACGCGAATTAATCGCGCGCAAGTTAATAATGGTTAGGGCAATTAATCTGGGAAAAAAGTGACGCTTCCGCGTGAAGGAAAGAACCGTAATTCCGCATTAAGCATTGTAGGAAGAAGCTTCGGCTTATACTTAAGAGGCTTTTAAAGTTTTCGTGCCGCGCGCGCGCAGACGAAGAAAGACGAGAAGAAACGGATTGTGTTTCGCCTGATCGCGGTTATGCTCATGACGCGTGACGGGGAATTCTGATGGAGAGTGGTCGCGGATCGTTACGGCGTAATTGTCCCGGTGGACCTGATCGACAGATATGTCCGGCCGGCTAGAAAGGTCAATTTCATGTTTCAGCGATCGTTACGTCGGGAGGCATGTCAAAGGTGCCGGGTGTCGCAATCGAATCTCATCGGTGCTTTCAGCGCGGCGTTACGGACCCTTTTCAAAGGCTCTTAATCGCGCGTGATCCTCCATCGAGTCGCAACCGAAAAGTAACAATACACGCGAAATAATACCTCGCGCCTCTGCGATTGAACAGCGCGTTATTTGTAATGAAGCGCGAACAGACGTTCGAGATCCTCGAATTAACAGGCTCTCTGCCGAGACGACGAGGCTTAATGCGCGAGACCGTGCCCTTTCTCCGAGACGATAAGAATTTTTAATGCTTCCTCCTCGATACGATAACGCTCTTCGGGTTGCGTGCTGTCGTCCAAGATCGCCTGTATACACGGCCAGATATATTGTTAATTATACGAGCGGAAACGTCTAAAAGACACGGGATCTCGCGCAGATACCTCGCGTCTCCTCGTTTTTCTCTCACATCGATGGCCGATTCGCGATAAATGTCTTCATGCGATCCGGCGCAAACGTAGTGCGGGCCGTGCCCTCGTATCTCGCCAGCGGTCATTTCTCAAAACGTTCCTGAAGTAAACTGTTGCAAATTAAGGTTGCACAAGGAGCCAGTGGTCATTTCTCAAGCTGTCTTCCCGCATAAATTATTGCAAACGAAACCCCGCGACGAAAGAAACGCATAAAATGCCTCCTCTACCGCTCTCCTCGCCCCACGTCCCTCGCTCTCCTGTCTCCCTTTCTCTTTCTCCGTAGCACTCTCTTTCTTTTTCAAGCATTCTCCCATTTCTTCGTTTCCCTCTCCCTCGCGGCCATACCGTCCAGTTCCGATATCGCGCCGAGGTACGACTAATCCACCAGGTAAAAAATAACCCGTCGTAGCCACGAGACGCCATTTCGACAACGCTCGAAAACTGCCTGATTATCTGGCGGTGCCGAGCGGCGTCATAAATTAAGGGAAGTTTTCGACTCTCATTGTTTACCCGGCGTAATTGAGAGTCGGTGGAAATAGGATATCGAGAATTATTGGAGTATTTTTACTTACGATCGCGCTGGTAGCGTCTACTCTAATATTCTGATGATTCACCATACGTACCTGAAACAAATAAAAGGACTGCAATTAGAGGCAGGTGGAACGACCGGTATAAATCGTAAATACATAGTACAAATTACTCGTTTTCAACTTGTATGGAGCAACAATAAACTTTGTCAAACTTTTTCGCCTGTTATATGAAATTATTTTCGGACATGTACAGTTGTCACCTCACATAGCTAAAGCTGATGTCGGTTAATATAATACCTATTGAACAGGAACGATATTCCGCATCGTGAGTTTTACGCTTAAAACTTTCCAGCTTTAGTCAGCAATAACAGAGGAGTTGGAGCGTAAATAATTATAACCCACTTAAAGCCCCTCAACTCCTATATTTTGGGGATAAAAGAACGCCTCGCGTTGAAGAAAAGTTTCAACGAAAGTTCGCTGGAGGCCGGTGGTGTAAATCGATATCGGGTCGGTCGAATTACTTCATATTCGTTTGAAAAGGATATCGTTAGAGAAATCGTAAAAAGAGGCGTCGATTTACTTCGAGCAGCTGTCGCATTCGAGAAATCCATTTCTGTTATAAATTAGCCTGGCGCGAGAGTAAAAGAGAGCGATTAATGGCCGAACTATTTTCTCGCTGGCGTTGATGAAATATCACATCACAATCGCGCAGCAAAACTGAGTAAAAAAGCAGGTCATGCAGATCCGTCCGTTTAGAAAGATCTAAATTTTTCTAAACGGACGGATCTGCATGACTTGCTTTTTACTTATTGCCAGTTTTACCTCAATAATTATTCCAAACCTGGTACGCAATTATGACGTGATATTTCATAAACGCCAGCGAGAAAATAGTTCGCTGGCAAAGCGAATATTTGATATTTAAATTACGTTGCCCTTCTCCGAGGGTAAAAATAACACTCTGTTTAAGCATACGCGTGTATGTGACCGCATTTATTCATACGACACCTTGGACAAATCGTTCGTAGAACGACTGCGCGAAATTTCCTGTTCAATCACAACGCGAATTTCATGTCCCGTAATAAAAAGTGCCGCGTGCACCCTCCCCCCCCCCTCCCCGGGATCCTCGGCAAGGATGAATCGAAGGAGATGAGCGTCCGGAGAAGAGGACCGAAGAAGACTTCTGTAACGCAAAGTAATACGGCGCGGTTAATTCGACGAAAATTGCGAGGCTGTCTGCCCTTATCCATCAATTTTAATTCAGCTCGCGGCCCACCCACCGAGGGCGTGCCGCCCCTGGCAACTTCCGCTCGCGGTCCTTCCGTGAAAAGAGGCGCGGGCCTCTCCCCCTTCGTTCGTCCCTTCGACAGAGAGGGCTACCACGAAAAATCGCTATTAATCGTTGTCAGGGCGATGACCCGAAAATACGATCGCTCGTTCGAGGTATCTAAGCTTTAAACGTGGATTCTACTCAGTATTTATCTCCACTGTCGTTAAAAGGGTGCCATTAGAAGAAAGGTAGACCAATACGAAAAGTGATACAAACGTTGAAGCATTAATCACTGACATGAAGAATTTTCCATTTTCATAAAACCTTCTCCCTTTGATTTCTTACCCTCTTTAGAAAGTTTCATTGTTCTGTCGCTATACAGTAAATTATTACAAGTAATAATTAATAGTAATAAAGGTACAAAAGAGAAAGAAAGAAAAGCAGAAACTAAGCAGCTGCAAACAGTTATTTCAAGCATAGACACCTAAATCTATCTATATCTGTTACTTTATCGTTGTCTTTTCAATTGTTTTCAACTGTGACATTTTTTGCTCTATACTGGAAGGTACAGATAATAAAATTTCAATTCGTCACCCTCTCTATGTTTGGCACTTTCTCTTTTTACGATCGTATATTGTACAAAAGGTTCCTTTCAAGCCTACGTCTCTTGTCCGTAGCGAAATATGGCCCACGTGCCGCTCGTCAAGAGGATTAACTTTCACAATCCTCGAACTTATACATCTCCCTGTCGGATTTACACCCTCTACCTGGTTTCTTCTGATGCTTTTCTTTCAATTTAGAGGACAACATCGTATCAGATCGATCAGCATAAATTAGAATAGATAACAATGCTTACAATCCTTCGTCTTTAGCATAAGTAGCCAAACTTAGGTGATAAACGAGATAAGTTCGGAAAAAGTTTCTAAACCGTTTAAAAAATCATTTAAGTTCTTGTCGTTTTAGGGTATTACCTACAAACGTCCTCTTATCTACTAACTGCGATAATTCTTAGCTCCTTCCACGTAGAGATAAACTTATTTGTGTGATATATGTACATTATTCATCTAATAATTGTGTACAACGAAATTAAAATGTGTAAATAAATATATGTTAGCTTAAAAAATATATTATTCTAAGTTTTAAGTGGTAAGAAAAATATGAAAAGTATTTTTCTTTTATTTTGCGATATATCTCGTTTAGGCTACAGATTCTCTATGTTTTCTCTTTTCAAATTCTGTTTCACAAAATAGGAAGGGGACAGTAAAGAAACTTTCTGTTTCTGCTCTGTTTTAGCTCAGTTTCGTATTAGCAAGGTATCGGCTCTGATCGTGCGATACCCGAAAGTGCGAAAATCTTTTCTCTTAATGGATGTAATATGTCGTGTTTCTCGGAATTGTTTCAGTTGGTTCCGAAAGTCGTCGGGACCGGTTTTCTCTGCAATATTTTGATTACCACTGAACGCGAGCGATAGGATGATCGCGAAACAGTATTTCGTAATTCAGGAGAACTTTCCAAATCTATGCAATCTCTCTTTCGCAAACCTTGTACATCTTTATAATTATTCGATTATCAAACGATTTTGTCTTAACGACGACTGACTATTTTCAGCAACATTGGACTACATGGCGTCTCTCAAATCTCAGGAAATTGTACAGATTGTTAGCATGAAATTAATTGAAACGGCATTAATTAAGTATAAAGTCAAATTTAAAATAGACCTTATGAAATAATTTACAAGACTAGTTCTAATAATATTTAAGTAATATTCATTCGGTATATATTGTATTTTTTATGAACTTTCTATGTATATTTTTTATTAATTCCTACGTATGTTTCGAATCAATTTGTCTTGCAATACATTGTGTATTTATTTTATTATGGTAAAGATGCGCGACGACGATATATGCATATTCATGTTACGTATCACCGTCATACGAGAGCCTTTCGAGGGCAACGTACGACTCTCCCTTTAGTGTTCTCCCTTATCTTCGATTTTAGGGGGAGAAGAGAAAAGTTCGATTACGGCGCAGGATAATTCTTGTTCGCGCCATCATCGCTCCCTCGTACTTTCCAACGCGGAGAGGCGAGAAAGTAAGATTCAACTGGAGAAAAAGACACAGGGGACAAAACGGCTCACCCTTTGATGGCACTAGGTGCGAAATGCGTACGAGTTTCATACGAGGGTTGTAAATCTCTTTCCTTTTATAATCCAGCCGGAGAGTCTCCGCCGCACGTCCGGCTCTCAATATCTCTCTCCCTCTCCCTCTCTCTCTCTCTCTCTCTCTTTCTTAAGGGATGAATCGCGTGTTTACGGGGGTTGAAGCGCCGCGGAGTATTCAGACGCACCGCGGGGTATCGCCTATGGAAATATGGAAGGGTTCCAGGGGAGAAACAGCTGACGAGAGGGAGGTAAGGACGAAGGCGAGAAGCATGGTGCACGCAGATATGGCCGACAGCCGGAAGACGGCTCACGCGAGACGCGCTCGCTCGGAAGGCTTTCTCGCGATCGTTCGCACTCTCGTTTCTCAGGGGAGTCTCATTTATTTCGCATCCTTTGAGGCAACGTGGCCTCGCTACTAGGTAACTGCTTGACAAAGTGGGATCCGTGCGCGTTAATGAGACTGTTACGACACTTTTTTTGTCGTCTGGTTAGCAGGTACATGTTACGGACTATACTGGGCGAGCTAACCGCTGGTCCAAGATTCACCGGGTTTATAGGTCATGGAGGGAATGGAACCGAAGTCCTGGACGTAAGTTTTATCGCCCCACGCTCGGATGATGAGAATGCACTTTTCCTCAAGCTGGTTTTCCCTTTTCTCGTTGGAAGTAATTCTCTCCTCTTTGCGAAAGATATCTCAAGTACGTAATTTCCGTAAGTCTTTGACACTTAAACTGTGTTATGCAATGCAAACTTAAGTAATTTTTAATAAAGCTCTGGTTTGCATACTTCAAGCTTCACGCCGTCTCCTTTTTTTTTTTTATTTAAATTCGCGGGGCAAATGTTATTTTTACGCAGAGTATAAGATAATTTAACCGTTTAATGCACTCTTTGTTAGACTGTGTTTATCGTCAACACGCGTGCGATATTATCGGAGAGTGTTCACTAAGGTAATCTGTATGATTACCTTAGTACGCGAAGGACTCTTGCACCAAGTTTCCGCGAAATGCATTATTTGAACATGGAAAGTAAACAAATGCAGATTTGTATGACATGCCTCAATGTACGCCTGTCACGACGATTTCTTTGAAATACAGGCGTCCTCGACGTTTCCTGTTATCGATGTATGCGTAAGTAAACCTTGCCATTACGCTCGAACGAGGTAACTCGTGAAATGCATAAACTTTTTCGCGGTACCGCGAGGTAGATATGCTAACGGAAATTTCTTCTCCTCATTCTTAGTCGCATTCGTAATCCATACGGCAAAACATTTATTCATTACGCCGGTGGGTACTACGTATTTATGAATTACGGAATTATTATTGCACTCTTACAACTCACGTCGCGTTTAATGTTAAGTGGTAACTTCAGATTTGCGTTACGATACGCCGCCGCGAACACGTACGCTTACCGTAAATTAACATTATCTCCGTGTTTTCTAAACTCTCCTTCCCCTCTCCCTCCTTACCCGTCTCTCTTTCCCTTTCTCCGCGCGTCCGTATAAAACCCAATTAAGTTTTCAGTTAGCCGTGCAACTGGATTGCTATGCATATTACGGTAACGGCACGGCTGCGAGCACATGGCCGCTCGTAAATTCGCGCAATAACCTGGACAAAAATTAACGGCGGAGGATCGCGCCGTGACCTTGGACAAGATAATACGCCGTACATGCGTGCGAGAAATCAATTACGTCGATGAATATATATTGGCTATTAGATAGTGGGCGTCCTGTCCGTCGCGTACGTTAATAATGTATGACATGTTCTTGCCGTATCGCTGCGGGCACTTAGCCCGATCGTTCGAGGTGCTGCGCCCGGCAGCAGCGGCAGCGCTAATGGGATGCACCCCATCCGAGACCTCGCCATTGTTGTTCCATAGATGCGTGTGTCTTTCCTGACCCGCGACACGAGCTTGTACGCACACCAGATTTCCCCCGGTAAAAAGTCCACTCATCCACACGGCGATTATGCAGAACGTGAGAACCAGAAAATCCGGGACGTGATCGGGGGCCCCGGTGCCCGAAGGTTTCCGGAAATGACTTGGGCGATCATGATCATCATACGTTGTTGTGGAAAATTAATAATTTATCAAACAATCGCCGTGACATGGCGCGTGAGCGTAAAGGCAGGTTTAGTGGAATTTTTACGACGGGATAGAAGCACATCAATGGCCCTGGCGATAATTCTCTTGGATAGGGGAAGAGGGGAAGAGGGGGAAAGGGAATGCACGCAATGGAAAATAATCTGTTCGCGTCGCGTATTTTTTGACTGTCGGGTAACCGGCCGCGACACTTTCGTCGTAAAAGCGCGCCAGAGTGCTATTTTATGGTGGACCAAAGACGGTTGTGTCATTCTAGCGATAATTCAAACATTTGTCGAGTCGTCAAACTGTCACAGCCCAAGGTATCTATACACGTTTCACTCGTCGCTATCTGCCCTCGTAACTCAACGTACAACGTACGACGAGAAAAAGTATTACACGAAAGATTTCCGTCGTCGAGCTGCGCTACGCGCGGAAGATTGGAGAACAACTCGCCTAGTCGACAAACGGTATGCAGAGACAGCAGAAAGGACAGCAGATAACAGAGTGAAGTCATTGAACTGTTCAGCTAAACGTCTGTTCGACTAAACTCGGTGATATGAGCGCTGGTAATGCAAGACAGATACGTAATAGAGTACATACCATTTACGTAATAGAGTGCATGTTATCAAGAGTGACATACATACATTTTACACGTAAGCTATTTTAAGATCTCTGACCTAAAAGTATTAATCTATGTATATCTACCTAAATTATATATGTACAGTAACGTTTAATAAATATGATTTTTATATATGATGTTGAGCCGAAATTGTGGCCCAATGTTGAACCTTTACTTCGATTATATACCATAGTAGGATCTAAGGCAGTAAAAGAGGGCGAATTGCAAGTACAAAATTTACTCCTGCTTTAAGACTGATAGTGTTGGAAATTTTTGCTTTTGCCAATTTAGCATTAAAGTAGGTCCTTTTAAGTAGAGGCTAGAGTAAATTTTTAGAATTAAAGATTCAAGGGAGGAGTAAAAAAAAAATAATGTCATCAAAGTAGGATATTACTGGTCTCTGTAAGTGTGTAGATCAGCTAAGTAGGTGTAAATTATCCAAAATGTCGACTCGGGATACGATTTATATTATTTTATACATTCTTCTGTATTAGTTGTAGTCTCCTATTTAGCACAGAATCCTCTTTTCCTTCTGTTTCTATTAACAATGTCCAATTGCTATTAATTATATGCAATATTTGTAAAGATATTGTACATTGCCAAAGACTTCTAAGGATCGTATTTTAAACTGGGCATTTTTCCCGCAACCACAGGTTAATCGCGTTACCTCGGCATGATCTTTGGAGCGCTATTATACGGTCTACGGAATGGACCAATAGGCGAATGGACTTAAGGGTGCCGTTATCGGAGGAAGGGTTTTAGAGCTTAATCTGGGTTCCGGCCGAGGATAAGGACTCGGAGCTCTGGACTCACCTGATATATACGCGCGTATACGAGGACGAGGTATCGAGATAGCCAGGTATAACCTTAGGTTCGACCTGCGGAGGACACATTTGTCACTCCTGAACTGACGCTGCCGAGACAACGGGAGATTAGTCTCGATATACGCATTCGCGTCCCGGGATTCATGATACATAAGTTACGCCGCATCGTATCTCCGGAAATTAAAATGCACGGCCAGTACCAGTTTTCGTAAAACTGATGACAATGGCAATTAATTATACATATATAGCAATAAAATTGATAATATTATGCATACGTAACTAGTACCTCGACCCTAAAGTAGTAATAGTTCCGCGATTTCTTTGCAAAATGTTTTCATCATTGAAAACAGTGAGAATCAAAAAGCGAATCTGGAACATCGATTTTCGATTATTACGCGATAAATTTTAGATTTTGCAGGTCAGTGTGGATATAATTTTTCAGGAAATTAATTTTCAACGAAGCTTCGCTATTCTTCAATGAGGTCACGACGAAGGTACTGTCACAATCGGGGACTAGAACCACGGAGGGGCTTCGATCGGCTGTGCTCAATGATCTGGAGAGAAAGAGCGGTTTGCCTGATTAATTTCGCCTTTCCACATCGAAGTACGTAATCCGCCTAGTCACGGAAGTCCATTCGTGCTCCCCCAATTTTCCATCCGAGGTCGATGACGAGAGCATAATAACCTAAATCACGGGGGAGCCCCGTGCACCCTGCTCAAGCAGGAAAAGAAGAGTGTTCTTGAAAAATAGGCTCGCCGGGATGTTCCTCGAGGCCGTAAGATCAAGGACAAAGGAAGATTTCGCTGGCGGTCGCCATGCGAGAGAAGGGCGGAGCGGAAGTCGACCAGCAACGACATCGTTCGCTTAGGGCGTACCTAAGAATCGAAGGGATAATCCCACGGAATCCACTCGCAGTCGTACCAAGTACCACCCAAGGGGGCTCGATGTTTTTCCTCGGGCTTAAAAAGAGAGAGAGAGACTTTCCAGCCATCTTGAACGTTGGCTCGAAACTTTTTCAATAGACCGACAGGCAGCGACGTAGTTAATCCCGGGATACCGCAGCCATCCGGCGACGTACCGGTCACAACGATGCCTTGTTAATATCTTGAAGGACGACGTCGGGTTACCCGGAGGGTGGCTCGAGGGTACATTCGTGAGGGCATTGTGAACACATGTTTGAAGCGTCCGGCGCAATTCCTGAAATATTCAAGCTCCCGCCGTAGACGACGAGCTCTGGGCCGGACTCTCCTCCTTTGTCTTCCTGTGCGCTTAAAACGAAAGAAGGGTCGGAAAATCTGATAAGGGCTTCCTGATCCTTACTACGCTGATGCCACCCGCCGGGTATGGCGATCAATCTGACCACCGTCGCCGACGACGGCCTGCGCCAGCGTTGGGCGTCGCTTGAGGGATCACGTACAAAATCAATCATATTTTCCAAGTGGAGTAACGGGTTAACTATATTTCGTGATAATTCCAACTAAAGGGAGAACGCAGTTTAATGGTATAAGAGCGTTAGACAAGATTTAGAAAAATCCTTGTTTCCAATTTAACAGGCCAAACGTGACCTCGTTAAGGAATAGCGGGATTCCGTAGAAAATTAATTCCCTGAGAAATTATTCCGCGCTGACTTGCACAATTTAAAATGTATCGAATAACAGCACAAGTATGGTTACGTTCATAAAATAATCGGAAACTCACTTTTTGCTGCTAACAAAGAAAAGATCCTCTATTATTATATATATCAAACTGCTCGATCAGTAAAAAAAGATCTTTGCAAGAAATATTTCTATCCTATTTATGTCATTACTGCGAAGGAGCTATAATCGTACTCGACATAAATCATCTTACTTATCTCGTTCATAAGTGATGCTACTCAATTAAACATCGCGATTTAAAACGCCACGTCGGCCGATCGATCTTTATCGAACGCATCGCGAGAAGAAGAGGCTCGCTCATCTAGGACAAGTGATTCGCACTCGTTCGACGTACGCGTGTAGGCGTGACTATACTCGCGTGCACTCATCTTAATCTCTCTGATATCGTTCCTTTATACTCGCAGCAGCGTTCGCTTCTTGCCGGCGATTCTCATCTCAGACGAAGCGGAGCGTACAACACTCGAGTGAGTTGGCATAAGGTGATTATCCGTTTTTTGCCGGCGGATTTATTAGCTTTACCTATTTGCGGGGCTGTGCGAGCGGTCTGTTGCGAGCGAGGCGAATCCGCGACAAAAAGGATCTCCGCGTCGCGAGTAATGGAGGTAGTTTCTTCCACTTACTTGTGGTTCTGTTTGCTCGCGGGTTTTCTTGCGACCGTGTCGACGTCTCGTTGGGATCGCCGCGGTCGGACGAGCGGCTCAAGAGCGCCGGCGAGACGCGTTTAGGTACGGGCCACGGTTTCGCGAACGCGTCGAGACGCCCCGCAAGGCCCGTGCACCTCGGTCCAGGGAATAACTGTTACGTGGAATCGTGATAGAATGCCGGGTGAAGACACAGTGAAGGAGGGAAGTTAATTAGCCGTTACCGACGCGGTTCTTCGAGCACTTTGCCCATTCTGCATTCGTCGAGACACACGAAATGGGAACAAAATAATTAATTGACGTTTGTGAAAAGAATACATTTTTACGGTATTACTTATCGGGTGAGAAAGAGAGACCTTGTGAAATTCGCTAGGGATAATCGAGTTGGTGAAGCGAAAATTTAGCGTTAATGTATGTTAAACCGAGACTTTCTATATTAATTATTGATATAAATCTCGGGGAAGAAATCAGAATAATTTTCATGTAATGTATGTCACTCTGGACAATTGCAATTTTTAAACTGGTTATTTGAATAGTTTATCATATTCATATTAATTTCAACATTTATGTCGAACAGCTTATTAACTTTGACACGCGAATAATTAGTTGCACCAACGTAATTGGTTTCTAGTAATTACTATTGTTAGATATGTATATACATATAATGAAAATGTTGGGCTGTAAAATTATCAACATATTAAAACGGGAGTGCGCACTTTAATAAACCGTTCGCAGCAGATCCCACGGATCATGAAACCAGCTTAAAATTCCGACCGTTCCGCCGACCGCGAACTCTGACCTGTCATTTCGGTAGAAATTTCCCGAGTGAATTCATTTCAGGACCTGTTCCAACGAGCGATTCATTAAGGCTGGCTTCGTCGCGATGATTATTCCTCGTGTTCAGCAGCGATAGCACGGAATGTACCTAGACGTGCGCATAGACGTACATACGCCGTAATCCTCGCACATGAGCGTCGGAAGCGATTCTAAATTTCGTTCCTACGTGAAATAAATTAAATGACGCTAATAGACTTTCAGAGTATTAGAATTATCCAATAATTTTATCCTCTGGCATTATCGCGCAGAATTCATCTGTACATCTTACATTGATAATGAAATTCCAATACTTCCATTGCGAGACATTTTTTAGCGTAATTAAATATTATTAGGGTAAGATGACCAAGTTCGGATCAGATACCAAATGCGGATCAACAATTTAATGAGTCGCTAATAAGCGCATTTTACAGGAATTCAGTTAAATTTTGCTCTTTTTGCTATATTGTCGATAGCATAAGAAGCATCGATGTGTTTTTATGTCGCTTATTAGCGACTCATCAAATTGTTGATCCGCATTTGGTATCTGGTTCAAATTTGGTCGCTTTACCCTATAATACAATTATATTATAATATAATCTTTAAGTTGACAAATGATACGTAATTTTTCTGCATACAAAATTGGAAAATAAAAAATTTCCGATATAACCAGCTTGAGATTGACGTTCGGCTCTTTTTATATATTTATATAGTCGCCGAAATTTGACAGTCGCGGCTTCCAAGTTCTGCAGCTACACGACCGTCTCTACGCACCCGAAAATTTACTTCTGCGGTTGCTATTTGCGTACGATACGCGCACGCAAAACCCACGAGGAAAACGGATTAGGATAACAACGTTCGTCGACGAAGAGCAGCGATAGAAGAAGAGAACGAAGAAGAAGACGTCACATGCTAAAAATATTTTACACGTGACAGACAGCGAGTCTTCCCGTGCTTGCTGCGACACTGACGATTACCATGCTCGTACAGATTCCTCGCTTCTTCTGTCCTACCTTCCATTTCGCGTCTCACCTTCGGAGCGATGCGTATCGCGACGTAATCTCTTTTTGCATAACTTGCCATGTCTGACGCGGCAGCTTCGCACGGCCAGTCGAGCAGGGCTCCTCCAGTCCAGTTAGCCTGAGTTGTTTAGCGCCCCGTTAAATAATCGCGTAATGATTCTAGAGCAACGCGGGCGGTTTACTTTCGGAATCGCTCGCGCCTAACTGGAATCCCTCCCCGCGCGTGTGGGACCGTTCGTCTAACGTCCGATACGACCGGCCGGATTCCGGTTTCGATTACAGGATTCTCGTACTGGATTCTCGTACTTTAGTGTTATTAAGTACCGTAAGTAATGCCAACGTCCGGCGCTCCGCACTGGATTCATTTGTAGGTTGCCTCAGTTATTTATCCAAAGTTAATTTATACAAATGACACGAATTAATTCCGTTATCTAAGCTTGAAATGTCGATAAGATATTGAAATAATTAATATTAACATATAATATTTCAGAACGTATTACATTAGTACTGATAGAGAGAGAGAGTGTGTGTGCGTGTGTGTGTGTGTGTTTGTGTTTTCTAGAATATTTTTTCTATACACTTAACGCTTTTATTAAATAATAAAATATGATCAATTTATATAAGGAGTATGTGTCCATCTACCTTTCCCGTAAGTTAATTTATACGTAGATAAGTATTTTCAGATCTGGTTATTGAGAGTTTATGACATGACAAATATGGATATGACTGCATTTTGGATCAGCGGATCTGGTTATTCAGTGTCAAAAATCTCAGGAGAAAAAAAAAATCATTTTTACCGTTACACATAAAGCAATCGTGTGTCAAATCGGTTATAAGCTGCAATAAAGTAGCCTTTCCGAAAGCGCTTGGCCGCGCGCGACTTTTTGCATTAGCGGTGTGTCGCGGTATTAAAAGTTTCGCACGCCTATAAATTTTCCAATTTATCGGTCCGGCTATAAAGCCGCTTGCATAATCATCACGTCGCGCGCAACTCCCCGTGCGAAAAAAAACGGGACCAACCGGTCGAGATCTCGTGGCTCCGTAGAATTAACGACCGCCGCGGGTGTTAATTTCTCCCGGTCGTGGAAAAAGCGCGCCAACTTTAGCCTGATTAGACCAGAGCTGTCGTCGGGGCGCGAGCCGGACGCGTGGGTGCGCCTGTATTTGCGCGGCGTTAATTTCGCGTAATGAAGATCATACACCGGGCAACCGGGCCGGAATGTCTCGCGGCGTGAGACCGGTCGGCTGCGCGGAGAAAAATTTCCCACCTGGCGGATGGACGTGCGCCGTCCGTCGAGGCGTTAATTTGCAGCGGTAAGAAAAAGAAGTTCCTCGGGTGGAGAAGCGCTCGCTCTCTCGTCCGATCGAGAGAAAAAAAAGGACGAAAAATTTATGACGCTTCGACAGAAGCGTCCGCTAGATCGTATCATAGATATGTAAAGATATACCAAAACAATGTTAGAAAACTGGACGCAAATGTCTTGATTTAGATAGCGTACAAATTAATTTAAAGCATATTTTTAAAAATCTAGCAAACATAAAAAGGAATTAATCAAATAAAGATAACGAGAAACGGGCAGGAAAATGGTTTGCGCGTATATTAGTTCAAGTATATATAATTTCGCTTCTCAATTTATTTTCATTCAGCGCGCTTTGTGGCGCGTGATGAGATTGAAAAGGAAAAGTTATGGATCGTTTCAGCTATATGTCAACATTACGAAATAGTGAGAGTGGACACAGATCATTGAACATTTGTTGGAGCATTGAGGGAATCTTGCTCGGAGTCGCAAGCGACTTGGACCTGGCGTTCATTATATCTTAACCAAGTCCCATATAACACTTGAAAGTATCGAAGTTGAGCGAGTGTACACAGATGTAACGCGACATAAATCACAACTTAAACTTAATACCGCGCCCGAGGGAGGGATTAGCTTTACGATGTTTTTCTACCGGAGCATTGGCACGTACGGCCGCGGGAAATAAAGTTTTCCAGACGTTCGCGCAGTCATGCTAGCGGCAAAGTTCCCGGAGCAAAAAGTCGCCAGCACTCTTTTCCGCGCGGCGCGGCGCGGCGCGACGGCTTGCGGGAAAGTTTACGCGGAAAACGTGTAGGAAATTTCCTATATAACGGCCGCGGAAAGGAAACTCGTTGAAATGGGTCAAAGCGGATTCAGCATGAACCCACCTGTTGCCCGTTCATCTTCTGGTATATCTATATAGCCGCGGCCCCGCTGGAAGCGATGGAGGAGGTAAATGGTCGGAACGTGCGAGCAAGCCTAGACCCGCGCTTTGGATTGCCATCGATCCAACTCTTTCGCTACAGGTGCACGAGCCGGCTTCGCTTCGTTATCCGCTGTCGCGCGGATGCCCGAGACTCGGAGGCGCCGGGACACGAGCTGAGATTCGTCGACGAGGGCAACTTTTCGCGCCGTGGCGCGTAACGACAATCGTTTTCTTACCAGCAATTGATTAACTGTAGCTGTGATTCAACTATTATCATGTTAAAGGCCTGTGTCCACAATGCTAGAACTTGGACCAAGGCCTTAACGTATGTACCTTGTGGGGGTAATATTAAAGCCAACGGCACACGATACTATTTTTCCTACTGGATTGCCTACGAGAACCCATCAGGATTAAGGCTAAATCTTAAGCCACCTGATCTAAAACTCTGCAACCTTATTGGTTCTCCTACGCAAGCCAGTAGGAAAAATAGTATCGTGTACCGTTGGCTTAAATTTACCCAAGCGATTTATCCCGTTTCTTTCTACCGTCGCAGTGCCGACTGCAATATAGACGCTACGGAACTGCCTGCGAGTCGATCATTTCGTGTATGAGACAGGCGAAAGGAATCTGAGTGAACGTATCACGTAAGACGGAAGTTGATGAAAACAGGATTAAAGATATTGAACGCTGATAGGCAGCCGGCCGAAATGTAAAAGCAGCACGGCAAAACCGGGGAGAGTTGAGATTTAAAACTTTTTGTCGGATTGTCGGTGTATCGCGAATTTTATCCGATTTTTAATCCGACAGCTCAGCTAATATTGTATATAAAAATGCCATTATATGAAAATTTAGACTTTTTATAAATACAGTTTGCTAAGCTCATTCTCTCGAAATATCTGCGAAATACCTTGCGGTTATAAGCCATCGGACAATGGGTTACATTTAAAAATATACCTTCTGAATTTCCCAACTTCTCTCTTCGCTGGCTTCATTATCAGATGAAATTTCATCTTTTCCGAGCTAATGAGAAAAACTTACAGTTTCGCGTTCCACAGAAGCTTCAACGCGACCGGCAAGGCATCCCGGTATCTTAGACCTGGCCGAGAAAAGGAGAATCCTCGCCGTTAACATAACTCGAGAGCATTTCAATTCCGCTACCGCTGACCCTGCACCGCCGGATTCGCTCGGCCATGCCTCTCCCTGATTTTCCACGCGTGTATCCCTCCGTGCGAGGGTGCACTTGTTTTTTTTATCGTCGATGTCGTATCATTCCGCTAATTACCGAGTAACTCTTTCCCTCTCGACCTTTTATCCCATTCCATTCCTTCGGACCCAACACACCGCACGCTGGCGTGTCTCGGCGGCGATCGATGTCCCGTGGATCGTCCCGCGGACCCTTATCGATCGCGTCGATCGTATCGTCGCGTCCTATCGCACTGAGATCGCGTATATTCGAGAGGCGTAGCGCCGACAGGAAGAATGGATAGAGACAGCGGTGGAGTTTAGTACGTCTCCGGCTTGTTGCTGGCGGATAATTAAATCACGGAGGGGAAGAGAGCCACGGCTTAACGACGTCGGCTCTTCAGATCCTGTCGCGCCGCGACGACGCTGAATGCTTCGGCGCTTGATGTACGTCTGTTGCACACTGATAGTCCGAACACCACGTGGGTGTGATGATCTACCTTGAATTCAGTCCGATCATGCGTGACACGTGCGTGCGAGCACGCGCGACTTGAATAGATCAATAGAGTGATGTGACCGCGATAAAAACCCACGATTGACGTTTGCCTCAGCCTGCCCAAGCTCCGAGGAAAGATCATAATGAACGTTGGATATATAGAAAATTGACGTTATTATAATACATTGTTACGCATTATTTTCAAAGTTTGAAAAATATAATAGAACATTGTATCGCAATCAGTCACGAAACTGTCATACATCAAACAACGCCCAATAAAGAGTCGCCTTTACTTTATTAGTTTATTATTGTTATTTCATTAATGTCGCTCTTATTAAGTTCCTTCGTCCTCGGCAAGCAATAAAGTACAAGCTTTCAGGATCCTTTCTCAGGGAGAAGAAGTTCTGCCGCGCTTTTAGACTGTTCATTATAATTTTTCGCTATTAGCCAGCCGCAGTCTCGGTAACCACGCGAAAGGCACTTTTTTTCCCCCGCGTCCCGAAATCACAACGGGCAACGAGGCATGCAGAAGCGTAGGAGGACACCACGGGTAATTAGCGGTAATTAACGGCGGTGGCTCGGCCAATACGACGGTTTTAATTACTTCGCGAAAGGCAGGGCCCGCGTTTCCTTTCTTTCCGTGACTGACCCCGCGCCACCGCCGCCGATACGGTAACGAGGAATTAAGGGACCGGCGCGGCGCGCGGCGGCCTGACTTGATCTCTCAAGTACGCAATGACTTTCGACGTGTGGCGACCGAAGCCTCTCATTAATGGCGGCCGGGGTAATTTGCGTGGATGACTTCGGTGCACATCGGCGTTCTCCGCACGATTCTCCCGCCGATGTGAGCGCGGCAACGGGATTTCTGACGCCTACGCCGACGCGCCGGGTCGATGCGACGCGCGATGACCGATCATTAGTTCACGTCTGTCCGACAGCCTACACACGATCCCATTCGATCCGCGATCGCCCGATCTGAGGATACGGCGATGAATCAACGTAGACAAGCTAGATATTTGTGGAAAATCACCTTGTGCACCTCCTGTCACGAAGCTGAGAATAAATGGAAGATTATGAAACGCCGAAAAGTTTGATTGAATAAAGGCAACCTGGTCACTTTTGTCTCTGTATAATTTTTCATTTTTCACCATTCATTCTCTCCCACGAGACCGACCTGGACGAGAGACCGTGCGCAACAAAAAAGAGGATCAAAAGGAAGAAGATGTGTAGTTTGCGATATCGTAGTCAGAAAGATAATGTATGTAATACGTAAGATGTGCTCGTGGCACGGGCGCGATAAAGGAATGCATTTTTCACCGTGGCGATGTACAGCGGGAGTTTCGCGAGGGGCCATTTGTCGAAGGAACGATTCTTCAACGGAACGAGAAATTCTCGCGGATTACCGGACGTCGACGTTCCATCACCGGCGGCTACGCGTCGATGATAAATCACCTCCCCGTAGCTAACTCGTTCACGAAATTCACGCGGCAGCCTCGCCGCGACGGGGACGCGCGAGAGCCGAGCGGCGGCGCAGAGGGTTGGAGGCGCTCGGTGCCGGGGCCGGACTTTAATACCGTTAGTATAACGAGAGGCACCGGTTATCAGCATGCGATCGGCCAATACTGCCGGGGAATAAATGAAGAGGCGCAGATCCGAGGCGAAATCATTACAGTAACGAGACATTAAGCAGATAAGAGAGACGCCGGCCCTCGGCTTGTATCTATCGCGCGTGTGTTGCCGGGCCGCGCATCGCATGAGCTCGTAACTTACGACGGGGCGGCGTACGTGTGTGCCGGAATGGAATTTTCGTTATTAAAATACGGTTCTCCTCGGCCAAGTGGATCGCGGGTAAAATTGTTCGTTAAGACGTAACGGCAGCTCGACTGGCGCACGACCCATCTCCCGCGTGCATCGCGACACCCGTGTGAAGCTAGCACCCCCACCACTAAAAAAATAACTTTAGTCTACGGCATAATTAAGTGCTAATTTTGTGCTAATTTGTTGCTCTAGTTTCGAATTTTGTGCTCCTACCCATCCGCAGG
>NW_011967223.1:250912-286760 GCF_000949405.1 Vollenhovia emeryi | reverse complement strand
GGGGTCATCGCGACGCTTCTTCAACGCGTTCGCCCGTGAATTACTCCGTGTGTGCGTCCGCTATTAAACTAATAGCGTAACGTATTAGCGTGCCGTTAGATTTGCGTGCACGCTCGACGATCGCGATCGCGCTTAATGGTTTAGAGAGCGACAGGACTCGCGGCGGTACGAAGGAAATCCTTGCTGCTAAGTCAGAGGCGAAGCTGACGATCGGGTTTCTATAGATAATGCGCGCAGATATTACAGGGCGAAGTAAACTCTGTGATTAGCGAGAGTAATTATCGAGCGTTTCGCTACTCATCGTGACCTGTTGTAAATCACTTTATCACACGCTGTTATTAGCGCCCGATATTAATGCAATTCTAGTTCTATGTGTTAATTAACGGCGGCTAAAAAATTATCGCGCGAAATGAATTCTACTAGGCGTGCTACTATGAAACGCGCGATTCTAATAATATGTCGACGATGATTTCAAAGTACGGCTTGCATTTTCATTCAAAGTATTAATAGCATGGTTAATGACACTAACGGCCTTTCACCGCTGTTATTTCGTTATTACGCTTTTCAACATCGGCACTTTACCCTGCTATCTGATCTCATATTAAGATAATGATCCTTCCATTATTCAAAGACGTATTTCTCACTTCAGATCTCCTTCCATTAGAAACCTGCTACGCAAATATTGGCGAACGCGCTCTGTTTATCACAAAGACTCGTTCAATACGAGGAAGATAATTATCAACAGATGTTATCTATGCCAACAGGTATCGATCGACACCGTTTCGACAATCGCTTCTCGAACCGAGAGTTTTGGACGCTGGGGCACTCACGCGCCGTTGCTGATTTAGCAAAGATTTACTCTCTAAAAGTTAATCAGTGGACTGAAAACAGTGAATAGTCACAGATTTACTTACAACTGCGCGTCAGTGACTATTCACTGTTTTCAGTGATAATTCGCTGATTGACCTTTAGAGAATACAGAAGTATTTCAAGAGCGGTGACCGAGAGAGAACCGGTAAGGACTGAAGGAAAGAGCGGAAGGGGTCAGGCAGGTGATCTTGTTTGCTAATGGTGTACTCGTGTTCGAATGTAGTTGCCCCACTATGTCCATATGTCTTCTGATTAAGATTAAAGAAACCGCGTATCTCGTCGAGCCGCGCGCTTAATGTATTCACGCTCCCATGTAAAAGTTAAGAGTCGCCGTGGCGCACGATAGACCGCACGAAACCCTTTTCCTTCGTCGACCGAACGCTGTATATTGATCGGGCCACGTTCACGCTCGCCCGAGCGACCGCTGAAGGCGAAGTCGTTGTCCCGCTTTTAGCGTAATTGCGATCTATGTTGCAGTCGGCGCGCCCGCTTTCATTAAGATTGTGGCGCTCCGGGCGTAATTGGCGGCGATCACGACGAAGAATAATTAATTCGTTCATGCGCAGAGCGCGCGCTATGCCGAGGTCTCTTCATTGTCAAGTAATACGTGCACTTAGGGCGAGGGAAACCAACGCGCTTCCCTCCGAGTAGAAGAGGAGAAGCCTTAGATACGAGGAGTATCGTTGTCTCTTACTGATAGGCGAGATACTGATAGCGGCGGATAACGATCTTTCGCCTAGCGTGCGATTCTTTTTCACACTCGATCGAGGAAAATTCAAGTTATCTTACGCACGAAACTGTATCACAAATGAAATCGATTAAACAGTTTCGTCAAAATCTGAATTTCTCTTTATATTATACCGTACATTATATTGTACATTCGTTTTTATGTACCCGCAGAGCTTGGTCGTTGCCCGATTACGCGGCACTTGAATGCACATCGATGCGCGTCGAATGCTCGCTCTGGAATGCTCCATGCGGATCGCGGCACTTCGAAATGCGAACTCCACACGTACACATGTACATACACCGGTGTACGCGCGATTGCGTAAGGTAATTGCGAATGGTGCAGGGCTGGTCTCTAGATCACACCTCGGAGCTCGAACGACCCCGGAGGCTGCTTTGGCTGCGGAACGAGTGTCGCAGCCACGCTCGAGCCGCGTAATTGTGGAGGACAGGCAGAATTTCTCGCCTCGCTAACAAAGACATGAAGAAACCTGCACTCGAGCGAACACGTTCGACAAAGCGGGCCCCGCGAAATAAAGGAGACCACGTCCGCCGTCCCTTTCCCCTCCCTCTTCTCTGTCTCTTCATCCCGCTCTCGGCGCGCCTATCGAGAAGGTAAAGAAAGAGAAAGAGAGAGAAAGAGAGAATTCGATGGCCTCATAGGTGTGTGTTGCTGCATCGAAAACCCCGCGGGACGGGGTCATGAAAAGAGGCCCTGTTCCGTCTCCGCTTTGGCAGCGTTGTACGTGACATCAATGGACCGATGCCCGCGAGAGAGAAAATATCCCGCTAACCGATGTTGACAAGCATTGCGACCGTATTGCAAGGAAAGCGGCCGGGCATGATCCACGGTTCGAGCGGGACCGAGATATGTGACATTACTCCACTAAGAATAGTATTGTTTTTCCCAGACACGGCCAAGTGAATTCCTCTTGTCGGAGATCGGCCGCGACGAAGGAGACCGTACCACGTCGTCGAACAGCGTGTCACGTTTTCAACTACTACTCACGGAACGAACGAATTGTAAAGACGCGACTGCGTACAAATCCGGACGGTTCGCGTCTACGCGCGTACGGTCGTTCATCGGAATTGCTGCGAAAAATAGGGCGGGACAAGATGAAATTTGAGAGTACGCGGCTGCCGTAATCATCGTATACATCTTTACTCGCCGTCTGAATCGCGCTATTGCGTCCGATTAGCTAGAGCAAATTACTCGACGAAAACAAAATCCCCTTTCACCGAAGATGATCTCGCGTTACGCAGATGACTTCGCGAAAAGGTACGGTCAAACGAGACGGTGTCGAAAAAAAGGGAGGAAGACGCGTTCCAACGACGGTAGGCGTGTGATCGCAAAATCCAACACGAACCCATAACTACGGCGCCGCTTCGCCAGAACGTCCTACTCCGATGACCAATCGCTTTGACGCCTTCTGACAGAGGGGACCCGTTTGTCTCACGTTTCTTTCGGCTGCACACGCGTGTGCGTGTCCACGCACATTTCCGCCCGGCGTGGCGATCTTGTTAACACGGTTAATTATTGCTCGGACCGCACGGTCCCGAGAAATAATTATGCCAAATGAATACGTCAATCCACGGCAATATGAAACAATCCGGGTTGTTACGGAATTGATGCCAGTCGTGTAATTATAAAATACTTCTGACGTATCCTAATTACGTATTTTATTCCGCTGGCTGATTTTCAAGTTCCACGATTTGAGCGGACGTGCGTTTTATGATATTACTGGATTATTGAAGTACATAATTTTATAATACAATCGCGTCGTGGATTTGGAAATTAAATCAATTAACGTATAGATTTCTCATTACGGCTTCAGACAAAATAAGTGTTTTCGTTTAAGTGAAATATATGTCAATGCGATTCTTTTGCTATCCTGTCAAAGATGGTACAATGGTACCAGACTCGAGCATCAAACACGATATTGCCCTCGATTTTAGATTAGCCGTTATTAAATTTTCTACAGGGGAACATTTTCACAGCGGCACAGTTTTTCTCATCTGCGTCTAGACGACAGTGAAATTCTCAAAGAGGATATTCCGGCGTCTGGAGTTGGGGGTGGGAAGCGTCGGAAAGTCATTAACAGACTCAAGATGTTCGACAGACGAATTCCTTGAAAAGGAATCTTGGAAGCGCGAGCTAGTATAAGTTTACGGACTTCGCGATTCAGTCGAATTTCCTCGTTCGTTTCTTCTCATCTCCCCCCGTCATTTCTCGCAATGGTATGGAAATTCTTGGACGGGCGAGTCTCGTAAACAGACAGATCGCGAGCGACAACTTTCGTGCAAACAGGTGCTCGTTTTCCGACTAATTCTCATCACGCAATTAATTAAATTGTATGCATTTCGAGCGTACGAAAATTTCATCGCGCAAATAAGCAGTTCGCGAGAAGCAATTCGCAAATAAGCAAATAAGGTTCGATGGTCGTCAATTGAGTGGCTTAGATGTAACGAACTTTTATGATCCATCTAATCTGTTGACCTCTTGCGTGCTTCGTACACGTTTCACGTGCACGTGACACATATCCCTTTTGTATACACCTCTTAATAACGCAACTCCGGCAAGTAATCAAGTCAGTGATATGCTGGATGCTTTACGAAGCGACCTGGGCAGCAAGGAGGAGAAGAGGGACCGAGGGAGAGTAGGTGTTATCGGCGGATAGGTAGTCAGCTCGGTACGTATATTCATGCGCCTCCGAATAACTCCGAAGCGATGATATCGAAGCTACAAATTACCAGGAGGCCAACCACGAAACCCGCGATGGGAGCCCTCTTCTTTCCTCGCGGTTCCTCCTTCGCTCGGTAACCACTTTTTCTTCCTCTTCTTCACCATCTTATCCTCTCCGCTCGGCCCATCTTTTGCGTCCGCTTCTTGCTGCTCTGCCTATCCTTCTCTCTCTCTCTCTCTCTCTCTCTTTCCGCTGCGGGATCGCGTCCTCCTTCTCCGACTCCTTCGCCGTTCCTCTCGTATCTCTTCCAGCCCGAGAAGACTTCGCATCGGTTCATCAGAGGTCCATCCACCAAAATTATAATAACAATAATGATAAAAGCAGGAACAACGTGCTGTGTCCGCGGGAATATAGGTAGTGGACCGCGGTATGAGAAATTGCAGGAAGAAGAGGGACAACGAGAAAGAGGGGACGGGAGGGTCCTTCACCTGCCGCCCGGGAGCAATCGTCTTTTTCTTCGTCTTTCACCTCTGGCACGTTTTACCATGCCACTTTTCGCTGAATCGTCAACCAGCGATATCCCCGCGATTGATTGGGAAAGAGTATCCGCTTCTCGAGAGGGACAACGTGAAAGAATGCCAATTAATAATTCATAGTGAACCCCTCATTCCGAATGCAGATTCTTCTGTATTATGCAGTTGGTACGAAACACAATCAGAAATACTGACTAACGTTACGATTGTTTTTGAGGATCTCTTTTACATTTCTCAATGTCTGATGAAGTTGTTAAAAACAAATTAAACGCAGCGTATTTGGAAGAGAGATAAATATCTTAAAACAATATACGTAAAAGTGGTCAAGTCCTTTCTTCTCAAAATATCGCTGTTACCTTACATGTTCCTCTTAAAATAAACTCCTCAATTGTAATTACTTGCGCCTTTTAAAGTGGAAAGACGCGCCTGCTCTGTAGTTAGATATTCCCGACGCCGATACGTGTCAAGACGTAAGAGGATCATCAGCGTCGGATAGGCGACGCAACGTCGGTGGGGAATAAGCAGTCGCGGGCAGGATGAGCCCCGCTTTTTGAGATGCGCGCAGTGTGCGAGAAACCCGCGGTCCACCTAATAATTAATGCGGAGGCGTTTGAGATACGCCACACCCATCGGAACTCAATCAACGTGAGGCTAAAGGTAAGCAGGGGCTTTTGTAGGGGGCGAACGGCTTATCTCGAAGAGCTTCGAGTCATCCTAATCAATAGCGTTGGTGGACGCGATGATGGCGCGGGCGCATCGTCCTCGAGGCGCGCGCTGTGCGGATGCGTCGGTCGTTCCCGTCTCGCGTTTCTCCGTCTCGCTGTGGTCGCGGCCCCACGACGTCGTTCTATCGTCCCCTTTTTACAGTTACGCATTAATTAAAATGCCCGGCCGTTTAATGGCCCGCGTGCTTCTATCGCGCGCGTACGTGACGCGCCTTTGTGAGCGCGTTTCTTCGATCGGCGGCGATCGAACGACCTAATCGCGTCCGTGAAATCGATGTTCGCGATATCGTTCCCGGGATGATTTATACGCGCGAACATTATGACCGCCGTCTATCGTATCGGAGACGAATCAATTTGCCCGTGTAACAGAACGGTGACGCGGAGCGCCTGCCGGGCTTATCAATCGCGATTGAACGTGACTGGGCCTTAGTACGGCCTTAGCGCTGCTAAGCAGCTTCCGTGCTCGCCGCCGCTTTTCTTACTCGATCGACTTAAGTTAGACTGTGAGATTTGTATTATGAATATTCAAGGTTCTTGCGAATTCGTCGTAAAAACGATGCAAGGTAACAGGCAGTCAAACAAGCTGGGGACTCTAACAACATTAGTTCAACAGCAAGAACTTTGTTATCGTGAAACCGATAAGGGGACATTTTGATTTCGCCCTTGATTACTCTCTGTAAAACGTTCGCTTCAATCAAGCTTCGATAATTATCACAGTTGCTAACGACTAATTAGTGTCTATATTATCTGAATTATACTCGCTCGTGAGAAAGAGATCAGAGCGGCTCGTTAACCGCTCAATACGAAAACCTCTGCGAGACCGTGCGTATGTTTGAGGCAACCGAGAGAATTCTTTGTCTTCGGGCACAAATTGCTTGGCTCTGGCAACGGTTGCTCTTGTTCGCCATCGGACGGAAAGAAGGGAAAGAGACGAGATACCCGCGACGAGAGGAGGCGAGAAGGGAAAGAACGCATTCTCGTCGGAGAACCGATTCATCTCATGGTCTCGTTAAGTCTCCGCACGACGTAGGGTATCGAAGGGAGGGCCGTTCTTCGACAGAAGGGCGCAAAGGGCCCCACCCCCCCGAGTTCCGTCCCCTTTTGTCCGTTCTTCGCGACAAACAAATTGTCTGTCGTGCACTAGGACACGCGGAAATCGCTCCGACGCGTCACTGTTACCTCCGGTAGGCTAGTGATCAGTCGGTGAGATCCGAAAGATCGTGAGAGTGACGAAACAAGAAGGACAAGGAGGAGCGTTGGGGGATATGTGGCCGAGCAAAAAACGGCAAAGCCGATCGTGATTTAATGGGCAATTTCGCTTAAGTCCCATGAAAGCGATAGTTGCGTAAAACATCGATAACACTGTACATTATTTGCGTCGCGTAACCGTAAACAAACGAGAGGTGCAGCGCGCAATTATGTGTCACGCGACTCTTTTTTTCATCATTACACATAAACCATAACGCGTTCGTTTAGAATCATTAAAATCTTTTTGTCACACAGTCGTATTCCTGTCACAATGATCATGACTAATTCCGTATAATACTTTTCTTTTATATCGAATATCGCTCATAAGTGAAGAATAGTTTTTCCAGTGCCACAAAATGTCTCTTGGTATTCACGGTATCGCAATTATTATTCACTTATATTTCGCGAAATGAATGCAAAGTAAAAGAAGGCAACTACCCACTTAGCATCGAGAAGACGAAAAGGGAGGCTGCGGCGACGCGCAATTTAGGGAGGCACCGACGGCGTGTTAACCCCGTCGCCGACGCGTCATTGTCATTTGTCATTGTCTCTTATGTTAATGTTCACCGGCGCCGGCGCGATGGTGGGAGCTTACTAATAGCGGTAATTAGCGCCGTGGAGCCGGCCGCTCGATATACATCACCTTCAGGCTGCACTCTCTCTCTCTCTCTCTCTCTCTCTCCCTGAGAGAAGCTCTCTCCTGCATCTTTCTCCTCCAACATCTCTCGCCTTCTCGCTGTCCGTACGTCCGTCCGCGGTCTGGACGGACGCGCGATGATTTCGCATACGCTGGCGAATCATCGCTAGATCATTACGCGCGGCGGCACTCGCACACACCGATCCGTCGAGAGAGTTGTTGCTGGTCATCGTCTGCAATCGATATCGGCTCTCGAAACGACGATCGTGCATATACGTTGTACCGGAGAGGAGAATGCGCTCTCTCTCTCTCACTCTCTCTCACTCCCTCTCTCTCTCTCTCTCTCTGGCTGGATCCGTGTACGCGGGAGCAACTAATTATTCTTACAATTTACCTTGTCTTATTACTCACGCGAGTATTTACACAGTCATGATATTACGTCGATTCATGATTGAGCCACGCGCGTGACCCACGTGAGACTGCTTCCTCGTTGTCGTCGTCGTCGTCGTCGTCGACGTCGCCGTCACCGTCGCCGCGTCGTCGCCATCGCGCCGGTGATTAATATACGCGAGCGAGCGAACGAGCGTACGCGAAACTCGTTTAACGAGCTCGATTTTGCCCGGCGCGCTAATTCGTTTTTGCATCTCCATTCCGTTCTCGCCGTTAATCATTTTTCCGCTCGGGTAACGCGCCACGACGGGGAGAAAGTCGAATTCGATTAATATTTACTTTTTCTTCTTTTTATCAACCCAGGTCCATTCTACATTCGAGGTGCCGGCCGGCTCGGCGATGCGCAGCTGCGATAGGAGAATCGATGTACGAGACGCCGCCAGTTCGATTTTTTTATGATCGATACCGGGAAATGGCCGGCGATATAAACGAGTTTCGTTATTTCAGATTGAAAATCTCGGCGCGCGGCTCGCTACCGCTAAAAACTATGTCAAATCTCGATCGCACCAATAAAACTTCCTATCAATCCTATCTGCTTTATTTGCCGTGCCTTGATTTTTAATAAACGCGCGCGCGCGCGCGCGCGTTCGTTATTTTTCGTCGTTATACTTTCTCCAGGACGCGTCTCCTTTGAGTGGACTTAATAACCGCGCGGCGGGTTATTTCGAGTTCCAAATCTGGCGCATGAAACTTTTTCAGGTCTATCGACGAATCATCGTCGGTTCATTAGATTGCCCAGCTGCTTGGAGATTACTATTGTCGCGATTGTTGCCGGTCATCGTTTGCAATCGATGCCTCGAAAACAGTATGGGGTCTATTTCCGACGTATGCCGCGCGGTCGTGCGTCATTTTATTCGCGCGATACCAAAGCCGACGGATTCGCCTTATTCGCATTCACGCCGTAATTAAATATTTTTCCCGTGACGGATCGCTCCGACTGCGTGTGGTACGAACACGTGGGTGTTACAAAAGATCCTTTCAGCCCCGTTTTATAATGGATTTCTCATTAAGCGAAAAGTGCGACTCGAATTACACGGTAGAGGGTAATTTAATAAACATTTTTTATCTTAGTTTTCAGTAAATGTTTATCTATCCTTTGAAATTCTGCTGAAAAATTAACGCGCAAGCTGGACTTTCTGCACTAAATATTTTAAACGCACTATTCTTGTACAAAACGCCCATTTATGGATGCTCTTAAAAGCTTGCGATCAAATAATCCGAAAATCCAACTTTACACAAGACATGTCTAGTTGTCTTATTCAGCTAATTAATTTAATAATAGATGGACTTTACTTCTTCAAGATTCCTTTCTAAAATTTACTATTTTATTGATAGGGCTCGTCGGTATTCCATTACGACTAATTGTAAGTGAAGGGATCGCTTACCACCGAGTGTTTTTCATCATCTTTTAATTGCAGAAGCAGAGAACCGGCGTGTAGCGCGGAGGCAAATGAGTCGTCGCGAAGACACTTTCCTCGGAGCGGGAAACAAGCCGTGATTGTGCAGGGACATACTATACACTCATTGTCAATTACCGAGAAATTCTTTTACTGCGCACTCAAGGGAAGTCCCAGCCGCGTTTTCTAAATACGGTGTGATAATCGCGGTGTTCCGCAGGGCGCAGCACTAATTATCATTACGCTTTATTGCGGATAAACGAGAAGATCGGACGGTCAGTCATAGGATCCGCGAAGACTCCCGTGAGTAGATATGTCTCGCACCGCGATATTCGACAAAAGACGATACATACTATCATTTTATTCTAGATTAAAAAATTGTTCGTTTAAGATTAAAAATATTCCTTTCTCTATAATAAATATCAGCTATATCGATCCTATTTTATGATACATTCAAGTGTCATAGTATTGGATCCGGAAATATTTTCTGTGGGTGTACGCTTACTCTCGGCGAATCAGAACGCCGTCGCGGCCAGTGTTACAAATATTTTAAAAATTATGCCTGCATTTCAGCTTCCCTACACTAAAAGCTAAAAGTTATAGTTCTCTCTTACTCCTTACTCCAAGCTTGCTTCACGTATCGTAGACAATACTTTACGCAACGTTACTTTACGCTGCTAATGTGACTTATCTTCTGGGCGTTGCAGATTTTCTTCGGACAAAATAAAATGTGAAGGTAGTGCAATTCTTTGCAAAATGCAACAAATAAATTGTTCAACTTTTACTATCTTTCTAACGTTAATATTCGTTTGACTTCAATATTCATCCAATGAAACACCACGACGAGAAAAGAATCGGGGTCAACATCGTCCGTTCCGCATCATTGTTTCGCAGAAGTTTCTTCTCGTGCACGTCCCGTTGGTTTTTGCGAGATAATGTCGGGAAAAAAATATCGAATTCCATACTCGCGATTGACTGGATGCCCGCGTGAGGAGGTCAAACATTAATGCGTATGTGCGCAAATATCGGCGAACCAGGTCGACGCAATTATCGTCGGAAAGAGAACCGGTAATAAAATTTCGGGCCTCCCCCTACGTTTATTGCCGGCGTGGACGATGGGGATGATGCCCGTATCGGTTTCCTCGTGCACGTAAGTGGCGATTTTCGATCATTATGGCCGACTAAGTGGATCTCGGAGGGGCGATTTCGACGGCCGAAAATGTTACGCATAACAAACAAACGCGAGGATGACCGCGACTTTTTTTTACCGGTGTACCGCCGCGCGCGAGTCATTTAAACCAATCGGGTGGCTCGTAAAAGGGATGGTAAAAGGGAGCGCGATAAGAAAACGGGAGAGAAAGAGACGTTAATAGCCGCTCACCGCCGCGGGGGATACAATTGCGATTTTATACTTTACGTTCTTCGGATGCCGCGAATTCTAATCGTTCCCGTTTATCTGGATATTACATCAGACAAATCACGCCGCGATAAATTTGCGAAAGTTTTGCGACCGTTTAAAATCTCATTAACGAGTAATATAAAGTGAATTTCGTCCGTCGATACGATCAACGATTAGCAGGTATTATAACGGTTACGATTCTCCGCTTGGAGCGACGCACAAAATTGCGTACGGTCGGCGGCGAACGCTGCCAGGCTCTCGGAGTTATGCAAATGGAGAAAATCGCGAAGAAGTAAAGAATGCGTGGGCATGCGGAGACGCGCATTGACAAATAGACGGATAGCGACGTTGCGTTGTAACATACGATCTTAGCTCGCGGACACTTAACATCGTAATCCCTCTAGTCACCTATCCCGTGTCATACGTGTACATGACTCTGCATATTTTTTCCTTATTATTTCCCCCCGCCGACGCGCGACGAAGCGCACACACGCACGTTACGCGCGCGCACACGCGCGAGCGCTATTTTCGACAAATTATTCAATTCGTGTGGGAGACATTTCGTCATTTGAATTAATCAGGAATTGAAATGCCAGCTAAACGAGTCTCATTGTGTTACACACCGCCGCGGCGCCGAGAAGACTTTATTACACTCCAAGACTTGCTCGCAACTTCTCTATTAGGAAAGCAAAGTTTCCAAGTATCCGCGAGACAGGCACCGAGTGTAAATTCGTTGCAGGTGCGTGATTAAGGGGAAATAATAAGAAGCCACCTCGGCAGTACGGCCCGAGAACGGGCCGCGATCCTTTCGAAACGGCGATGAGATATTTCCTCGGAGGTAATCGCGCGTAAGAACACTTTCCAGCATTTTTACGAGGCGCGCATTAACGCGCCGGGGACCGGTTTATTCGCGGTACGAAGCGAAAAAGGCGCGATAGGCATATCGCACGGGGCTTTCAGAGACCCGAGAAGCCCACTGTCATGCGTCGGATGAAAACTCAATGACGACCGCGGGATTTTCTTTCGTGCGAATGGGGCGGAGGGACGGGGCGGGATACTCCGCACCTCTCGCGGCCGGTCGTTAAGTAAGACGGTTACATTGAGAGATGGCCAATGTAAATTGCGACGGCACGGTACGTATGTGTCGTGCGGTCCGTGTAACGATACATCAACGTCAGCAAATTGTGATAAATAAAGCGCAATTGAAGGCGAGAGGACGGACGGACGGACAGGCAGGCATGGCTGAACGAAGGTGGATTTACTTTTCAGCAGATGCTAAAGCCGTCTGTGAATCCTTATCTCGCTGGAGCAGAGCACGATGCGCGCGCTAACGACAGCCGTAATGAGTTGCTATTAATTAACGTGGCTCATTGGCGTAACGCGCATAATACGAATCATCGGCTATAATGGACACGGCAGCGAGGCGACTGACGTCGCCGGCGGACAAACGAGAGATGCAACTCCCGCAAGATGTTGTCACTTTTACGGTTGTCGCGGTTCAAAGATGTTTCAGTGTATTCAATACAGTAATAAAATTGAAGCCAGTCTACCGTAAGATTAAATGAGAAGAATTGTTGGACGAAATAAATAATTGCGACGAAAATAAGTGGATACATAAAGAATGAAAGGCTACGACAAAGAGAATTATTTTAATTGCACGACGTCACGAATCACCTAAATTTAATTTGTCGTGGAATCTGTGCCTTAAATATGTATACACGGATTTGGGATTACCTAAGTAATAATCTCGCAGTGAAGTATGACGTTATCTTAAATTATAGTTGTTAGTCGACTCGTCAAGTCTAAGTGCTTCTGTTATACACCTCGGCAAACGTCAAAGAGTCGTGACAATCAGAATTCCCCCGGTAGCCCGCGATCTATCGTCAGTCTGCTAAACTCGCTGCGAGCCGTCATTAAATTATTACGCGGTGGCGGGTTCCCGAGGGGAGGGGTGGTGGAGGAAATGAACGCGCGATTATCAGAGTTATTCGGCTGTATATCGTTATTAGAGCTAGAGAAGCAGGAGCTCTCCACGTATCCTCGGAGTGCGATGACAGTATGGGCCCGCCGAGAGCCGCTCGTTATCGTAATTGGATAATGCCCATACTAGACCCGCTTTTCCTTCTGCCGCCACTGTAACGGTAAATGGTCTCGCGTGCAACTGCAAAGTGTAAATATTCGAATACGCCGAAGAGCTTCCTCAATTTTCTATTATCTTCATTTTTCCCTTCATTTTCGGAGGCAAATGCCAACGTTTTAGGTCCTGATCATTATTTTTGAAAAGTACGACTAATTGTAAGAATATAAAATAAAATATCTAATTTTAAGAGATTGACGAATTTTTTGGAGGCAATTATCTTGTAAAATTATATTCGTTCGTATGGTTGAAGACTCGATGTTGCATTATAGTTTGCACATACCTCTAGTTTTTAAGTATACTTTAAGCATATTTTAAGTACCTAATTGACGAATCATCCGTTGTCTCTATATAGTCGTAGCGACGAGGAGGCACGTAGGAATCGAGAAGATTTCTGTGCGTTCTCTCTCTCTCTCTCTCTCTCTCTCTCTCTCTCTCTCTCTCTCTGACCGTAAAGACAAAAGAGGGCCAGAAAGTAAAGGAAAGAAGGAAGAGGCTGCCACTGGATCGCGTCTCGAGTCTGGACCGCATCGCAAGCATTACCGTGGGCACTATAGAAGCAATCAGCGAACGATGGAGTGGAGGAGGGGAATCGTCAGCGCTATCTACGTAATATATCGTGGGTTAATTAATCGTTTAATGAAACAGTAGTTAGCCGTGATGATTGTGATATTTTATTATTATCCCTCGGCGAGGGAGAGAGACTCGGAGAGAGGATCCTGAGGATCGACGGACCGACGACCTTAGGGGGACGCATGGACGACGGCCTGGGATAACTAAAGAAGAAGGAGGAGAACGCGAAAAAAAGAGGATTGCTGACCGATGGAGAGAGAGAGAGAGAGAGAGAGAGAGAGAGAGAGAGAGAGAGAGAGAGTGAGAGAGAGGGGGGGGGGGAAGAAAAAGAAGCCTGAAGAGGAGGACCAAGAAGCAATTTGCGAGGAAATCGTTGCTGCCTGCCAGAGCAGCGATTGTTCGCGCTTGATGTATGGAATGCTCACGAATGGTTTTCGTTATGTTATCACGCGTGTTGTTGCGCGTAACGAGATTTATGCTGCAGTTTCTCGAAATTACATTCTCAGGGTGGTGGGGGCCAATTTTCTATTTCGCCAGAGTTATTCGCGTGGTTGCATCGCGCCGCGGCCGGACGATTAAGACCGACTGATTGCGCTGCAGTGATATGAAGTTTCGGAGTAAGAAATTAATTTTTTCAAGATTAACCGCCGACAAACTCGAAATTAACCTACTACTACGACGGATTATTCGCGCAGTATTTTACATATTTTCCGTAGTGTACGTAACGTCCTTAATTTCCTTGTTGTGATAGATTATACATTCCATTCGTTTAGTTCATAATACTTTACACGAGGCGTTCTACATTTTCCTTGGTCTACGAATTCTTTTACTGATTTTCAAAAGTGACTCTTTAATATTCTTAGATGAAATGAAGCAGGGAAAGAGTCGATATATTACGCCCATGATACGGCTTTCAGGTTGACTCTAAAAAAATTAGATACGTTTATCGGTTGGTGGCATCTATCTAGTACAAGAAATCGTTTCTCGCCATGTCGCGAAGCTATCGTTGGGCGCCCAGTGATAAATCAACGCTGCAAACGGCCGCCGTGAAATAAATGCAGGCGGCAGCGGCAGCATTTTCCTCTTCTTATACACACGTCGCTCCTGCGCGCGCGTAGCTTCGTGAATGTAGAAATTCCGTGCCGACGACGACATGGGCCAAGAATTCGTGTCGGTGGCCGACGAGTTGCTCGTTCGTTATAATACACGAGAGCGTTCAATGAAGCGTTTAATAATGATGATTTGGTGGCCGGATCGTCTCGGTAAGGTCCCATCTTCTTTTAGCTCCCTCACCCGTTTCCTCTCTTCTTCTTTCCCCACCTCTTTTCCGCACAGCCAGGTTGCCTCCGTTTTCTCTCATTGTCTCCTCTTCTCCTCCGCTGCTTCTAACTTGCCGCTCGTTTCGGTAGGTGGGATATGTACTTCTTGTAGAGCGGGTGATTGATCATTTGACCCTACATTGCTCGCGTGGGATGTATTTTACATCCCAATATTGTATCTCCATTTTCATTGTACTTTATGATGATTTACAATTAAACAAAGATTGATAATATTCTACTTATCTAAACAACACACAAGAATGACCAATGCGAGTCTAAGGCAAGATGTAGATAGCCTATACTTGTAATTTATTAAAATGTGAATTCATATACCGTTTCTTTCCACATTTGTCCTGCGCGCCGGTTTCTTTCCGGACATAACGCAGTTTTCTTACGGGTGGAGTAATTATCGTCAGCAAATTCACATATTCAAATCGATAAACGATTTGTAATTATGTTTAAAATGCTACATTTTAGCATTTTTTTAGATATTACATTTAGCCTTCAATACCCCCCTTCCCCGTACTGTAAATTATTCTTATTGCGAAAAATATTACCTCAGCCAGGATTCAAACCTGGAACCTCCCTCAATTCGTGACGGGCATCTTTAGCCAACTCGACCACTGAGGAATTCTATTTATCTTTTAGATAAAGATAAGTGCAAAATTTATTTAATTTTGAAACTAATTGCTATGCAAGTTTTCATCTTCAGCCTGATCGATTCCTATCAGTGTGTCCTATTCGTTAAGTATACGGGATGTGCAAAAGTTCTTAAAGAAACTTATACAATATTCACGCACGTCCTTCCGTCCGAAGACTAGAGATTTTACATCCAATTTCTCAGTGCTTTGGTCGGTACTCAATGTAATAATTCAAAATAAAAACAAATGCAAATTGCACAACCTGCGCAAAAAAGTGCAACGCGATTGCAGCGGGGAGCGCGCGCGTGGTATCGCCGGGGGCCGTCATTTCGAATGGCGCAAATGATATTTCGGACGATTAAGAGGGACCCCCATCTGTTTTTTAAAGGCCGCGCAAACCAAAAGCTCGCACACGCGCGCTTTCGCCCGAACGTACAACGTTCTTACTCACACACGCGACACTGGTAACTTAATATCCCGACGCAGAGACAAATTTCTGACTATCGATACCTGTTGCTCGCCGCGGTACGGAATCTACATTCATTAGCCTGATACCGTTTGCTTGCGCACGTTGCACCGTTGCATCTCCGTCGCGTCCGTGCACGCTCCGTGCGAGCGTTGAAACGCTCGCGGTCGTTGCGCACGCGGCCCCTCTTCTCCTCTCCTTCATTCGTCTTCGCACACACAGACGCGGCCTAAAAGCGCGTAAACTGGCGCTGTTGCCGGGTGATAAATGTCAAAGAGAAAAAGGATTCGCGCATCTCGTCGTCCGAGCCCCGATTCGCCCGCTCCTTTCCCTTCGGCAAGAGAGGACCTGCGCTCCTCGCCGATCGCTTGCGCGCGCGTTGCTCTTTAAAAAGCAGCCTCTCGCTCATTCGTTATGTATTATTCATTACGCATTATTGCGGCGACTGCCGATTCATTTGCCGCCGCCGCGGTAGATTATTACTTTTCGCGTTGCGTGATGGGATGAAATCGTGAGAGCGCCGGCTCCGTGGAGGCAATCGTAATTTCGGATCGCAAAAAGTCCCTCTAGAGGACAGAACTCGTCCATTTGTTTGTCAATGTATAAAAATATATATATATTGTTCCGATATAAACGCGGCGGTTCATATTTTGCACGAATAAACTCGACATCCTGCAGCTGCTAGCCTCCCTCGTATCCGTCCAGACTTCTCGGCATCTCGGATCGGAACACGCCGGATCGGACAAATCTTTGGCTATCGATAACCGACGTTTCTTAGAGCGGCGTATCTACATTCGTTAACCCAAGGTAGCGACTGACGACGAATAAATCTCAAGACAGTCGCAATCCGCCTCGCGTGTACCCTTCCGCCGTCTCCCTCCCTTCTCTGTCCCTTCCTCATTCGTTTCTCGTGAGCGCAACTTGCACACACGTACAACCTAAAAGCGCGTAAACTGGTGCGGCTGCCGGGTGATAAATGCTGGGGAGAAGAGGATTCGCACACCGACATCTCTCGCGGTCGTCCTCTCTTTCTCTTTCTCTCTCTCTCTCTCTCTCCCTCTACCTTCTTCCTGTTGCAAGCTCCTGCCGGAGCTACGGATCGCTCGTTACCGCCTGCACGTGTTCACGCGTGTATACACGTGTGCTTACGAAACGCGCGCGCGTTCGCTGACATATCGAAAAGAGACGCCGACATACGTAGCTGCACGTACGGTACGCACGCATGTATGCAGGCACTTGGTGCGGCCTGCGCCTCATCCTTCTTGAGGCTACTGACGCGCCAATAAGCGTGCGCGTTTCATTTGTAATTAGGGAGAATGTAAATCAAAGTCCTGGACCGCGCCGCCTCCTACTCCTGCGAGCGTCTTCTCTCCTTACTCATCCTCCTCGCGACTCGCGAACGTGTACCTGCACACGCGCGCGCGCGTGTGTATGCGCGCGGATACGTTACTTGCGCTATCTCATCCTATACGGGCCCACGTGTGCGTTGTACGTGTCTAGCATCCGCGCATACGACGAAAGACGTTCGGCGGTTGAATGCAACCAACTTCAGCTCGTTCGCATACGGACGTGTACGTGTATGTATTGTATATACAAGTATTAACGTTCTGGAGGATATATATGTATGTATGTCGATTAGATGTGTGTAAAGTGCACACACAAGATACGCAGTGTGCAATGGACACAGCTCGACGAGCTTCCTCGGGCTCGCGCATTAGTTAGCTGTCCGTCCGCGTCCAGGTGTCCGCACAGTTAAATGTTAATTTCGTGCTCGGGCTGGAAGTTCGCTAATTAGAAACTATCTATCCGGACGCCGGCGCGTGGGTGTGTGCGCGCGCTAGAATTTCCGCAACGGCTCTATTTCGACGGCGCGACGATTTGATCGGATTCGAGCCGAATGATGCATCGCGAGCGATTCGTTTCGGGCGACAGCATCATTTGCTCTGTTGAGAAGAGGCGAAGTCGATATCGCGTGAGACGAGCGCATTCCACGGGACAAGACGCGTGACAATTAAACGAGGAGTAAACCGAGAAAGCTCGCAGTACAATAAATGAAATCAAGGGGAATTTTTTAAAAATCGACCTAACTGGCAAAAATCATGTTTATTTTAGTCACGACGTTTCGACCCCTTTATCGGATCCTTTTCATTTGAACATTTTAATTTATGCCGAAACAGAATGGGTTTATGAGTCTGTGGTAGCAAATTCATAATATCACATGTCTCGGTAGTCAGTGGATTTATAGTGGCGATGTCAATTTCTAAAATTTTCCAAGTAACAACCGTACGTTTGTGCATCTCGGATAAAAATTTATAAGTGAAATGTTTAATCAATTTTGTCTTCAATATTGTGTATTCTGTACATTATGTGCGTATCATAGTTTTATAATAAAATGTAGTAATGAAACCGTAAAAGAATAAAAATATATTTTATGTGGTATCATGGGGGAAAAATTAATGTTATCGCGTAAGTTACTACTTTCATCGTTTCCTAAATTCCAGACATCTTCTTTCTCGTAAAATATATAATTATTGAAGGTATGCAATGACAATGTGCAAAACTGTACGATATAAATCCAACTTGTATTAATTACCTTAACCGGTACGTTTAATTATCATATAGTGATTCATCTCGATTCAAGTATTCATTATCGAAGAGACGCGGTTGAAATAAAAGAAACGAGAGAATAAAGCCGCCGTCATTGAATTAGAGCCTGGTAGAATTTTGCTTAATCGTAAACCTTTCTCCCTTTCCGGCGATTTTCTCATAGCATCCGTGCGAAAGTGTCACTCTCACGGCGGCGATAAACATGTGCAAGGAGTCGGTCCAACAGGACAGACGAATGGAGACCATTCCTCGCGCGTAACGCGAAAGGACGAGACCGCGAGGACTAGGGGGATGAGACACGGGAGACAAAAGCCATAGAGTGGTAGCAAGGGGAGGCAAGGCGAGAAACGGGAGACGTTTCTCGAACCCGGGCGCGACGAGCGCGCGTCCCGAGCTCCTTCGTGAGGCGCGCATACCTGACCGCGGAATGCACGTTCACAGAAAACGGGGGGGAGGGAGACGGCTATTGTCTTGTCAGCGCCGGCCGCTAAATCTGCCCGTGGATCTCTTCACGATCGTACCCTGCCCCTGGCCCGGCGGCCCTGCCCCATCGATTCCGCCTTCTTGTCTTGCGTGCTTTACTTCTTGGTCGTTTTACCCACGTCATTTTGTTACTTTGCTCCTGCGGCCGTTCGATTTCTCTCGGTTTCTTCTCAAATGGTGATCGAGAGTAACGAAGAGACAGTAGAATATCGGTATTATGTTTATCGATAGTCAAGATAAAACTATTTCTTTGTAAAATTAAGAATCAGTTTCAATAATTGTGAGTCAAAGACGTAGTATAACGAGCATCTTCTTTTTCATGTCAATTTGAACACGGTTTTTCAATGTTTCATTTACTAAACCAAGAGTAACCAAGTAGAAACTTCTTGAAGAGTCTACACTTATCTACAAACTCGTAAGGTACATTGGTTTTCCTTTTAATAAGTAAAGATACGAAGACCGGAAGGGATAAAATACAGTAACCGGCGGAAGGCAAGCAGGTCGGTTACAGTTCAACAAACCCTCGGGAACGTGGCTGGAATCCGAAAGGACATTTCCCCGATCGCAAGACTCTACGATCCTGAACGAAACTTTATCGTGACGATACTTGGATGAAGTTGGAGCAGCGCAAACAGCCCCGAGGCGTAATTGTTGATGATGGTTTGATGATTTCGAGCGTTTAATGCCCAGACACTCCGCGGGAAAATCTGCGACGACCACGATTTCACGCTCGATACACCTATACCGGTATTCCGTATATTCTGGTATATGTGGCCGTATGTACGCAAAGTTATTACGTCCGCTTTTACGCGTGCACGAAATATAAAGACCGGCCACTAACGCGGCTCGCGAGGCATAAGGGAAATATTGAAACACAGTAGGAGAGTCCGTAACGACCGGACATCACCGAGTCGGCTTTACCGAAGGATTAGCTCGTCGCTCGTAACAACCTTAGACCCGGCAAGAGCGCGTCAAGTAACGTCACTATATTGGTTACATAGTAACGCGTCGCGCCGATAAAATAAGCGGGAGAGTAACGGCGAGGCAGCGCCGGGGTAGATTTTATGAACGTGCGGAGAGAGAAAGGGAGAGAGAGAGAGATAGAGAGGAGGTCAAAGGACTCGCACGTGACCCGTCTCGATATTCCACTCGTCCTCTCGCTCGCGCATAATGCATTCATCTGTCTAATGTATCTAATGTTCGCTCCACGGCTCGCACGCGTGCTTCCGGCATCACAGACGACAAGTCCCTCCCTTTTTCCATCCGATTTGCAAGTTAGTTACAGACGATCGAACGTGTATCAATCGATCGTACGCGGCCAACGATCAGTTAGCCTGACAAAGCTCGTAGATGGAAACGTCCCGGGGAGACGGACGAAGTGCGGAACGTCGAAAAGGAGACGTATGCTGCGGAGGACGACGTGAACACGAACGCGCAGAACGACGAGGAAACAACGAGAGACTGAGAGTGAGCAACTATTCGCTGAGGAAGGAACGTGTGCCTCCTCAATTTACCTGATGTACGAATGTACATACTCTAGATAAGAAAAGAAAAAGAAAGATGGGGGGAGAGAGAGAGAGAGAGAAAGCGAGGCAACGACATGCGACATCTAATAGGGACCTGGACCTACATTATGGATGTATCGGAATATCGCGAGGCCTCGCGTTTCATACAGCACCGGCACAGAATATCATCGTGTATATAAGGGATGAGTTTATAGGAACGTTGTCTTGGCGGCCCACGCCTCGGACGAGAGCGCGCTCTCCTCGCCAGCGCGCTTTCGTTAAATCCGCCCTGCCTCTTTCTCGTTCCGGCCTTCGTTGCTCGTCGTCGCACGGTACAGCACCGCGAGCTATATTAATTTCTGCAGCAAGCATTGATTAATGCCAGTGCCGCGCGATCGTGCCGACCGTTGGCGAGCAGCGGGACCAAGTGGTGCCGCGCATCCGGCAAGGGAAGAAGGAGCAGGGACCGAGAAGCGACGCCCGAGATCGCGTGACGGTCAGATATTTGTGGGACATAGCCCGTGAAATAATAGAGGCACGCTGCGCCGCGATAAGTCGCCGTCCCGAATCGTTCAACAAATCCTGGAAATACGGCGCAGGCAGCGAGTACCGCGAAAACGAGCCCGCTCGTTCGCAAGAGGGACGCGAGCGAACTGGTTTTCGTCTCATTTGGCGATTAACGTTAATTAATCGCGGCTCGGGACGACCGGCAACGAACGCGCAGCGCCGACGGTTATTCCGCGCGAAAGTGCCTCTGCGTGTCTGCGAAATATTAGGGACGATTGAACGGGTCCGAATATAGGCGATGGGGCCGATACAAACATGATAGGGACATAAGTTCGTTACTTCATTTTCGCGAATGTACAATTCCGTAGAAAGAAACGTAGGACAATGTCACGAATAAATTCTGAAGAGACTGCACAAATTTCCGTACGCGAAATTCTTCAAATGTTAAAGACATGCTACTAGGACAATGCTTTTTGTAATTTAAAAACCAAGTCATTTCTGATTTAAGAAAGATCGAACATTAAGCTACGATCTACGCGGTTTTAAAGCCCACGGACATCTACTTTGTATAAAATAGCAAAATCTTATTTTCAAACGTGTATTTTCAACGAAATACATCTTTGAATCCCTTTGTTTAATTTCACTACATGTCGTAAATATAATAAAAGAACTAATTTTGTGGCAGATTCTCGAATTCGTCGCATTTGAAATGAAATTGACGCATCCGTGGGTAGCGCCGGTGTACCAGATTACGATGTGGTTACATTTCTTTCCGAAGTCAGTTGGGTTTCACGCTTAGAATAAGTTAACTTTTTCCGCGCGCGGCTGTCAGAAGGCAACAGAGAAACGAGGCGAACTGCTGAGCGCGGGACTCGTCGGATGAATTACGGCCGATCGTTTCGGGACTGCTGGCCGCAAGTCGCGGTACCGATGCTGGGAGTGTGCCGAACTGACTTTTTGTCAGTTTTGCTCTCCAGCCTCTCGTGTCTGTATTTAGATCATTTTTTGTCGGTTTTCATAAGATTTCACAGCCATTCGTAGATTAATCTTGACGTGTCCATTAGGAGTGGACTAACAATTTAAATCATTCTTTAAAAATAAATCACATTGTCGTTATATTATCAAAATCATTCAGCGATTTTATGACACGTGAATTCACTGACGATAATGATTCCACCCGACGAAAAACCTGCGTTATATGTCCGAAAGGTATCGGCGCGCAGACAGGTTGGAAAAAACACGGTATATGGATTCACATAGTAATTTAATTAACCACCTCCACCTGTGCCAGGTCCTAAATGGCGTTTATGTTTTTCTAATTGATTTAAAAATTAGGTGTATCTTAACGTCAAATTAAAACAGAAATAATACAAGCTGATATTATTCCGTGAAAAGGCCATCAGGAAGAAAGCTATATTTCTTTCTTCTCGATCTCATGGGTCTAACGCTTTGAGCGACCGTGCCGCGTGTGCACGATCTACTTCGTAACTTCGTGACTATCTACTTGACCGCGCGAACTCGTGTTATGTCAAGAATTATATGCCAGTCCTTATGTATACGCACGGCTCTACACGACGTTTCGCAATTGTGAATGGATGTAATTAATAGCAATCTATGAACACTTGCCATTTCAAATTCTTTTTTTTTGTATTCTCGAAATTCCTTTCAAATGTTACACGTATCTTCTCCTAGGCATGACATACGCCACGTTAATTTTACATACTTTCTAATATTCTTTAATCAACTCCGATAAAAAACGTATCACAGGATAAGGCAACACTTTATGTGACATTATCAGAAGTGCAACGGTGCACTTTCGACACGACAACCAGAATTTCGAATGGACCTCGATTAATCGTTCAATTGGTCAATTAACCGCGACTCGCGTCGCTAATATTTTCGCACGGCAACGTGCCCGTGACGGATCTATCATTAAGCACGCCTTGCTCTTACCCTACGCACACTCTGACGCGTGTACGCGCGCGTCGGTTGCGAGCTCGCGAGAGATAAAGGATAGAGAACAGTAGCGGCAATCAAGCCAGACATCGGACAGTGACGAATGCCGCATATCATCGCGTATCATTAGCCTCGGCTTAAGGTACTCCCCCTCTCTGCACCTTCCCCCCTTTCACGTTCGCACACCTACGTCTCTCTCTTGTCGGCATTGAAATCCGTCCGAGGAGAAAGAGACAGGACAAGCGGCCGGCGAGCGAGCGTACACGCGCTCTCTTTCGAGGACGATGATATAAGCGCTCGCTCCAGCCTGGGCAGAGGAACGATACCGTAACAAACATGCACAATGTACGTACACGAGGCACAGGTTCCGTATACGTCGGCCAGTAACACAGGCGACAAGTAAGCCGACGGGGGGACGATATAATCTGCATATACGACTTCACTCTCGATTCTTTCGCGAGCGAACGGGCGTGCGAGCGCGCGCGCGCGCGCGCGCTCGCGCTCGCGCCCCCGTAAAAAATGTGATCTTTCGCCGAGCGTGCTTTGTCACTCGCGGTCTGCAATTTACCATCCGCACGCCACAATTTACCATTCGCGGGGGCCTCACGGACTTTCGGCTCTCTCGACGGACGCGTATTATTAATTGCCGCCACGGCCGATGCACCCGCTCCGTCCATGCGCAAGCGGGGAGACAAACGAGCGTGCGAACCCGCTCAATTACAGCGATATCGCGACGTTTCGCAACTATTCCGCGGTAGCCGGTGTTCGCGAGACTCTTTTGGGAAAACTCGTTTGCGATTGCAATCTCACGCTGGTACTTTTAACGAGCCATATAGGGGACAGCGTTGCAAGGCTAAGACGAACATCGAGCCACCGACGGGTTAAAGATTTACGAATTCATTTGTAATCTTTCGCTTCATGCACCCACTCCGACCAAGTTCGCCGTATGGCGTAAGGAAGACCGTGCATCTCGGATTAAATCGTAACTTTCTTACAACGCGGAAAGTTTACCTCGATAAAACATTACGCTAAATTGCATAACAAGTACGACGACGTTCCAGAGCGTGTCCTCCGCAGCTCTTTTCTCGTTCGCTCATCGCGGCCACGTAACGCGGTATTTAATTGTGATTTTGCGGATTGCGCGCGGCCAAATCTTACGCTTTTGCGCTAGGAGCATGGCGGATAAGCGACATGCGCCCTCGAACGTGTCCTTTTTTACCCTTCGCCCCGACTCGTCTCGCGATAGCGCGAACGTCTCGGGCGGGAGATCGGGGCCGGCGGGCGCAGCGGGACGGAATGCGGCAGGAATTCGGGATGCGTCTTTCGTGAACGGTAGCCAAAGGGCGTTGATACGTCGAATTGGTGGTAAATGAAACGGGAGGACTGGGGGCACGTGGAAACACGGGTGCGCGCCGTGTACGTGGCGCGGTGGCGCGGGTGAACGGGCGAGGCGAGCCACCCAAGAAGTTTTCGGTTCTTGGTTAATAGCGCGCGATACAGAGAGCGGCGGAGCCTCTGAAACTTTGCCGGCCGTAGAGATAAGAGCGCCGAGAGATGCGGGGAGAAGTGCTTCACGCACTCACGGCGGTTCTCTCCACGGCATTCGGGATTCCACCAAGATTTAGCTAATTTAATACTTAAGGGCGCCATAACACTCGAATCTAACAAACTTCGATCGTATACTTGTCGTCTGAATTTTCCCCCCCATCGGCGTTTGTCCGCATTAAAGGAGCCTGACTCCCCCCGCGATTACGTCCTGCGAATACGCCTACGGTGTATTAACTGTCCGTAAGTGTACAAGGTTTCGCGGAGGAGAGACAGAGAAAGAGAGAAACATAAGAGCATGTTAACGGGTCAATGATTTGCCTCGGATTAAACCGAGTTTAAACGCGAAGCACCAAAAATGCAGCGGCAGCAAGCAGACCGCAGCTTTTAATAGTGAAATTACAAAATCATAATGTTAACAGAATAAATTTGGGAAAGTTAGAAAATAACGTCTGAAATTTAATAAAAGTATTCCCGACAGAAGTGAGACAAAAATGGTTGAGCTGCGCAAATAATGGAGAAAATATCGGCAAGAATTTGTTAGACGTGTGAAAATAAATAACCGCGGGGGGGTTTTAATCCGGCGAATAATTTCAGAGCTAGTTCTCGATTCAATGCAGTATGAATTTTTATAGCGCAACTTTTCTCTCATTCCATTTTCGCAAGGAGTGCCGAGATATATCATAACGTCATGCAAGCGTTTGTAATCGCGATTGTAATGCGGAGATATTTGTCATAAATGCTATTCGTTCAAGATACAGTCTGGCAGTCCTTCAGGTCGTGAGAACGCGAGCAGGCGCAATGGGCTCGAGGAGGCGCTGTCCAGAGACGGCCCGCTCCATCAACGGAGCTGACACTTTCTCACACACAGCTTAACGTGACTTTTTCGGGCCGACATTCACGATGACGAGAGAGCGTCGCGTCGGGGTAATAGTATGCACGACCGGGCCAGTCGAGGTCGCTTCCGTGTCCTCGGCGAGGAATTTCGAGATCTTGCGTCAGGTAGACCGTAACTCTCGCGAGTATACTGCGTTCGCGCACGAACGGTCTTAACTTAACGCTCCGTTGAGTAACGATCGCCATACGCGGGCCACTGTTAGCATTTTTCACCGCGTCCCAGTTCCTGCGCAGAAATGAATTTTCGGAAGTATCGGCTCTCGTCTCGCGTCAAACGTTTCGTAAATTTTAATAATTCGCGACACGGCGCAATTGTCGTAAATCAGACTGGATATTAAATTGCCCGCAAAAGATGAAATTTCACTCGGCTCGATACTGACGTTAACGTTAAACGTACTGCACCGGGGATGCGCAGCTACGCGGACGTATGTGCGGCGCGCATACAGGATTATTAGAGATTTGCCATTGTTCGTACGGCGGTATCCTGTATAGCCGTGCAACCATAACGACTGGGAATATACGCGCCATGCGGTCGTCCTGCCGCTTATGAATTTGTATCAAGCCCCATGTGTTTTTGGCTCGTTACAAGCGTCACTCTTAAGCATCGTCGATTCTACGAGCGGAATTACAGCAACGCCAATCCGGCTCGACCCCGCGCGCGGAATAAACGCTCGTCAATGCCAATCATTAAACGCGAATTAATGATCCGGCCATTGTGCGCGCGTTTATGCGTCGTTCTATCCGTTCGAGCGACGATTAGCGGCGGATTACGGGGCCACCGCGATGTCGGAGATAATGCTTTGGTTCCATTCAACGTGCGCCACCGGCTAATGTAAATCCGAACCGCGAAAAAGGACTCTACCGTATCGCCGTATCCGAGCCGGCGGGATTTCAAGCGCAATCGGCACACGGCGGAGCCAATTGTCGATTTAATCCAACGGTGTGTGTGTTGCGCGATCTATATTCGCGTTATTATCCAGATATCGGGGCGCGTCGGCCCCGTCTGAATGCCGCCTTGTTATTATATTTCATGAAATGGGTATTACTGCCGTACGCCCGGCCGAAAACGCGCCAAATGCGCGCACGGGTTACGATCGCGGACGAGAGCGAAAAGTGACGAATTTATCAGCGTGCGCGAAGCGCGATATCTCTGTTATTACGATCCTGGAATTTTAATGGAAATCTTATTGGTCGATGATCTCGTTCGCTTCGTGCTGTTAACCCCATCGTGCTCGTATCGCGATATAAATTTTATGATGGGAGGATTCTCTGAATACTTTGCTATGCCAGGAGATCGGGAGGGAGCAGTGCTATATGCCGGTCGTTTGGATTTCACGCTTATCGCAACTTCAACTTCCCGGTCTTCGAATTAACGTTTCGATCACTCGCGGATCTCTCCACGCAAAAATCACCGCGAATACGAGGGAGCCGCGAAACACCCGCGACGGAGAAGGATGGCGGCGTACGTCCATTTTCCTCGGTGTAAACGGAGAAACGGATAAAATGCAAGAGCGGAGCTCGGGCTCATCTCTCTCCTCTCCTTCTCCCGATTCGCCTCGATTTATTACAGTGGCACGAGGATGATTTTCGAGAGACGAGTCGGACTCTCTCCCTTTCTCTCTTTCTCTCTCGGAGAGAGAGCCCCGGAGAGATTTATCGCGGAACGTGGATGTTCCGTTAAGGATGCGGGCTAAAAATCAGGCGTCGGTCGGGCAGGCCTTCTCCCTCTTTCTCCTTCTGTCTTTCTTTCTTTCTCTATACATCTGCTGTTTCGAGCTCGTTGTACATTTGCGTATATACACGTCGGTTGACCGATGTAAGGAGAAGCCGGCGAACAGAGTGGCATTGACGACAGCGTGCTCTCGTGAGCAACGGTATCGCCGGGGCCGAAAGAAAGGTTGCCTTGTCCTCACTGGTTTCCTACCCGCGAGAAGAGGATCCGCGTACCGCTCGGCGTCCGCGCATGCTAATCGTCATCGAGGATACGTGGCCCCGAGCCACGGCGATGCCGTACCTTTCTCATTGTCCTAATTTCCGGACCTGACGACCGCGGCGCCGGTCCACGCGCGCCTAATGCGTAGCGTCATTCATCAGCATCTACTTGTAATAAATATTCCCCCGGGTCAGGATTGTGCGTTTCTGTAACGACGTGCCTCGTCGACTCGAATATATATCACGGCCTCGTCAAAATTCGGCCCCGCGCGCTCGCATTCAGCGAGCTAGACGAATGAGAGGAGAAAAATTGCTCCGAACGGGGCCGCCATCGACGAAGGCCGACGGTACCATCTATTTCCTGCGCGAATTAAATCGCCGGGATATTTAATTCTTTGAAAAGAAATCGTATTGTAATTTATCACGTGAGATTTATGTTAATTTTCTGACGCGGCGGCTCATATTTCTAAAAAGAAAATGCACAATAATTGCGAAACATTAATTTTCGGTGCTCGCGCGCACCTCGGAATCGCGTTCTGCCTTTTGACTCCGGTTAAATCTCTAATCGCTAAATTATACCGAGCAATCGAGTACGGGCTCTTGACGGATACGGAGAAACATGTGAGGGCTTAAAAGTGAAATTAATTGTTCGTAATACTCGTTAACCAGCGTAACGCATGTTTGGCTCGTGGGAAATAAAGTCGCTTCGACGAACACCTGCTGAAGTTTACATTGCATTTAAGCTCGAACGTACCGTCAGTAAATACAAGACGTCCCATTCGTCGTCGCGCGACACCGGAGAAAGTTTTCCTTTGAGGGGAATGCAGTAAATGACTACCAGTAATGTAGTGCGATCGGCTACGACGGCAGACTTTGTCATCGTAAATCCCGCCGGTTGCAGCACCGATTGTAAGTAACTACGTCAGGTACAAACATTGCGCGCGAGCGAAGGATCCCGCGAGTAAAAGGGACGTAAGTTATGCGATCTGAATACCGCGAGCTCTAGCGAGCAGCGAGACACGCGTTTTCAAAATACAAGTTAACGAGGACATAAATTTCAGTATCTGCAATCGGATTTATAAAATATCAGCGAGAAAATATCCGACATGTGTTGCAAAATTATTAGGTAATCAGTCTTATTGGACGTTCTCCAAATCTTCGTTAACAATGATGCAGAACTCGTTATCACAGATCTACTCTCTAAAAGTCAATCAGTGGATCACCACTGAAAACAATGAATATTCACTGATTCACAGTTATAATGCACCGATTGACTTTTAGAGAGTAAATCCAGGCACAACAAAATAAAACTCTCGATATATTCGCTGCAAACGTTCGGTTTATCCGTTTTTCCAAGGCGCGGACTCGGAATTAGTCGCCGCTAAAAGAAACGGGATCACCGAGCCAAGAAGACTTTCCCACATTACTCACGGACGCGAGACGCAACCCGGATAATCTACGGGGGGTCGTCGCACGCCCCGCGAACTCGCGGGAAGAATAATTATAGCGTATCTACGGCGGAGAAAGTATCCTCGGGGAGTCTCGAGCGAGTGGATGATGACGATCGGCGATGCGGCGACACGACTCCGCAATCGGATAAATCCTGCCGACTGTAGCGATTCGCGGATATGTGCGTTATGCGCAAAAGGGCCATAGTGAGTCCACCTGCCTTAAGAAAAAGGAGCTATTTTCCTCCTACCCGCGGCTAGATGGCGAGAATAATATGCGCGCGGTGTACGATCGCAATCTCGTGAGGAAGTCGAGAGAGGAAATGAAAGAAAGAAAGAGAGAGAGATAGACGTCGCGCGGAGGCCACGGGGCCCATTGATCATTTCGATCACTTATGCTAATCTCCGCGGTGGAACTGGTTTGGATGCCATTCGAAGTAATTATTTTACACTTGCAAAGCGACGGTTATTAGTAGCGGGGCTGGTACGCGGGCACAAAGACGAAGGGGATAGCGGAATATCACCGGGAGATACAAGGAGGGACCGGATGATGGGGTGCGAGATCTCGGGTGGGCGCGGGTATCTGGACGCGCGATATATATACGCTCTCTGTCTCTCTCCGCATAGGACGACGTCCCTCTCGGAGATTGATCTCGCTGATATCCTAGTAGCTGGTGTTACCTCGACCGACGTTATGCAAAAACCGATTAACCCACTTATTGCGAGACGCGTGTTCGTCGATTTGGTACAAGTATCTTCATTGGAATGTCCACGGCGAGGAATAGTCTTATCTGTATCTTGGCTCTGGGCGAGTCTCTTTAATCTAGCGTAGGTTTTCTTTACACGGCGAATGATGATTTTATAAAATAATAACAGAATAAGGGGACATGATATAGTAATATACCATTGAATAATTGTATCGAGCGCATCTCCGCTCGACTAGAAAGAGAATCGACAGGTGTTGCAAAAGTAACGATGGCCTCCGTTAAATTAAAACATAGGAGAATCGAAAATCCATCGACCGAGCGCTCTTACGAGTCCCATAGGGAATGAAAGTAAATGCTTTTTTTCGCCACTAACGCCCATACAGTATCAACTTTCTGTCGTCGCTAATTTTTTACCCTAGCCCCATTAAGTTAAACGTTATATAAATATATTTATAGTGAAGGTATCAAAACGTCTTTTGGATCTTTCACCCTCAGAAAGGATTTCTGTTACTGAGACAAAAAATATTATATTCTTGACGCTATTATGTTTCTCTCAACCTCATTTAGTATAAAAATAAGACAATATCAAAATAAAATCAATGATTCTTATTCTCCTCTACCGAATTAAAAATATCGACTTAACAATATTGAGACAAGAGTAACTTATATAAATGTAAGTTTAAATGTTCTTGCGTTTAGAGTAAATTTTTCCTTCATCTTACGCACGAAGTTGGCACCACGATATTCGACAAAAAACGATACAACTATCATTTTATTCTATATTTTACAATTTTTCCATTTGAGATTAAAATATTCCTTTCACTATAATAAAAATATTATTGACGTTATATCGACCCTATTTTATGATGCATTCAAGTGTAATAGCATCGGATCCGGAAATTTTTTTCTGTGGGTGTTATAACAAATTTAAAGATAATTCCTTCAAAGTTTTCGCGATACACTTCATTCGAGTTAACGACGTTAAATTATAATTCCCTCTCATACGCGCCCGCCAATTAATTAGACTCGTTTTTCGTTTAATCTCGAGTTACTTTTCCTATCGCAACGCCCGGAACCAGAAAGCGAAAGCTTGAGAGAAAAATGCGCCGATCGACACCGTGGGCCACGGATGATTTAACGACTCCCTCGAAATTTCGATCGGATCGCAGCGGAGGGAAGAGAAACGGCCGACGATGAAGAAGAAACGGAGGAGTTGAAAGATGAGCGTTTATAACGAGCGGTAGCGCACTCCGATGATTTACGGGTCGGTTCCTACGTATGAATCATACGCGTACCGGAATAAAGAAATAGGAGGGGCGCGGTGCAGCCGATTCGGAGAAGGGATATAATTTTCAGAAATCTCCTGGAGCCGCGTAATTGCGCGGTGCAGCACGATGATTAACGCGGGCGCGCGACATCGATTGATAACGAATGACATTCACAATGAAGGCACACTTCTTGCTATAAGTTGAAATTGATACTCCGTATGCTATGTAATCAAATGTGATAAAACTGCCGGCACGTATTCTCGACACGGACGAAAATACAATTTTGTACCCGAAAGGTGCTCGACTCGTCGTAACTGACAGTTTAGCAAATTTTTACAGAAGAGCCGAAATCAACTTGCGTTTCTATAAGTGGCCTTTTTATAATATTTTTATGGTATTCTAAAGTTTCAACATATTTCGCTTCAAAAATAGAATAAAATAAATAATTAGAGCACTCGGTGCTTACGACGGTTTACTTCTTAGGTACAAAATTCATCGCGGATAAGACGGCCCGATAAATTACGCAATTCTACTGCAAATCTGCTTACGCAGAATATGAAAGAAAGGATTTTTGTTTAGCAATGGTCTGTATCTTATTCTGTGTTGGAATGCAGATCAAATTATCTACCTTGACCGAGGGGGAAACCGCTGACCAAAATCTTGTACACGACTGCCCACTAATGCCCAGCGGGCATTACGCTATCTTATTATTTTATTTTATCTTATTGTATCTTTTATTTTATCTTATTTTATCTTTATAATACCCCAGCAAGGCCTAATACCCAAACTAATACCCAAAACATGCCTAGTAATTCCTAGTATTGCCCAGTAATGCCGCTAATCTGTACATCACAATGCCCTCAGCGGTTTACCCCTCGACCTTAACTTTAATTAATACTTAAAAATCGCGTTTCAATAGTTCTGGGCACAGCCGACAACTCGTATCGGTGCGCAGTTCTGGTTGAAAAATAAACGCGAAGATGACAACATCAGTACTGCTTATTGCGATAAATATTACCACATGCCTCAGTGGTCGAATTGGTGAGACGCCCGCCTAAAGTGTAGGGTCCAGGGGCTCGATTCTTGAATTTGTACGAAGGAGAAACGTATGCGAAAATTCTGCTCTTACAGAAAAGTTGTAAGTTGATTGGCTATTCGCGTGGCTTTTAACCAATCGACTTTCAACTTTTCTGTCAGAGCAGAATTTTTGTATACGTTTCTTCTTCGAATAAATTCAAGAATCGGGCCCCAGGTTCAAACCCTGGCTGAGGTAGTATTTTTCGCAATAAATTTTCTGTGTTAAAAGCACGTTGCCAGTTATGGTCAATCTTATTGTCAGTCATGTACTAACAATGATTCAAATAATTCAAATAACTCTTGATGTCACTTAACTCTAAGGTCCAGCGAAGCCAAAAATGTATTAGCAAATAAGCCTCCCGGTTCTCAACTTTATTCCCTACGAGGAAGAAACCCCTGGTTCAAACCTCTCAACGAATCCCGTGGTTTTCCCGGTCGGCCCTCGAGTAAAACAGAAGCCCCCGGGAGACCGTTCGCGCAACGCGCCGCGCATTTCCGCGGGACAAAGCTATCTTCGCGTCTATGCCCATACAGCGCACGGTAGGTATTTGTATACAATAGGGCATCATAATACGTAATCTGCCTAACGTATTCGCAGGTCGGGGGAGAAGGGGGGGGGGAGGGATTGAATATCTCCCGCGTTCAAGGAGAGATGCACGCGTCCCTCTCGCACTTGTTCGCGCGCGAAGGCGTGTATGAAGGGCCGCGGCGCACACGTCCACCACGTGTGCGCGCGAAACGCATCTCGCTCGCCCGTAAATTCCGCCCCGTATTCGATCTTTTCTCGTTTGCGCGCCGGCCTTTATTTCATATTAAAGGCAGCGAGGAATGCGAGCCGCTCGCGGTTGTAAGTGTCGAGTAATATTTTTATTTTATTACGTAATTATGTGATCTCCTCTTTCGGTATATATTTGCAGTTTACAACATAATACAATAAATAATAGCAATACAATTGGCACGTTACAAGAATAAATATATTTGTACGAATATTGCTTTGCTTTCATATAAATGCGATATGCACATATTTTTTTTACAATTCTCGAGATATCGTGAAGAAATACAAGAGCTTTACGTTCGATAAAAATATCGATACTTTACTCGCTGCTATTATCTCATCTATTTTATTAATAATAAATTTGGAAATTTAATTCGTTACAATGGACTTGACGTTATATTGTATTTTTCGTATAAAAATTCACATTAAAAAATTACTCAAACGAAATAATTAATATACCTTCACGATTTTCTCTTGCGATTTCTGAAAATTCCCTAATATCTCGACAATTCGCGTAGGTAAAGTGTTCAATAAATTATTACATAAATTATTGAAAATTATACAAGTTTCAAGATTAAATTACTATTAAATTTCAGCTCGTCCCCTTAAAATTAACAGATCTCAACTCTCTCTGTGAGATGTAAAATTTGCATTGTTAATATTCACAAACTCGCGACTCGAAATATAATAAAGAACGATTGATATCGCAAGTATAAAAAACAAAGCAAAGAGAAAAACAATGTACTTACCGACGCGGCGCCCGATGCTTCTCCCAGGCTCCCTTTCCTCCTCCCAGATCGATCCTGCGTCCTCCTCGGCCTCGTCGCGTTCACTTGACACAACACTCGCGAGACACGATTGATCGCGATCGCGCGTAATTGCGGTAAGAGCACTCGCGCGGCACTTCGCTCCACACTCCCGATGTCGATCGCATTACAATACAAGGTTAAGGCACCCGCTTTCACGCTTGGTCAACCGACTTGGTTTGTGAAATTAGCCCTAACCGGAGAATGAAAAACCGGGCCTAGGAATCGCGCACACGCCGATTGAACCCGTCGCTATGCCGCACAGTGAAAAAATGATTCGTCCCGCGACACTTTAGGTTCGCTTTCTGTTCCCGATGTTTCGAAAGGCGACGCGAAAGTACGCGAAACCGCTCGCGCCGTCCCGCCCGCCCGCCAATTCCGGCGTCGTCGTCTTGAAGATCTCAACGCGCGCGGATAATTGAAAGTCGAACACTGTCTCCTACAACACCGGACTCGCCGAATGCAACAGCCGAACAAAACCATCGCGCCTGGAGTTCGCACTTACTTGCAATTAGTAATACGCTGAGGCAGTAAAACGTAACGCCGCACGTACGCCAATATTCAAGATGGCGGCGAGCGCCGCGAGCTATTCCCGTTCCCGGCGAACGTGGCGCTGCGCGCGACATTTTCGCCGGTCAAGCTTTCCTGCTCTAAACGCTCTATCCGGTTAGGTTAGGTTTCCTCGTGCGGCGTCTACAATGAGATCTCAAGACGCAAGATTTAAGGAAACGAATGTCGCGATCGCGAATGCGAGGAGAATAATCGACCGCGACGGGTCGTCTTCTTAAATCACACGTCTTAAAATCATATCCCGTTGGCAGGGATGACGCGGCAGGCGCCGCGTTACTCTTCTTTTTTTTCAGTTGTCGCGCAAACGAGGAAACGCGTGAATGCAATAAAAAAACACACAGGCTCGTCGCCGCTGAACGCGTTCACCGGCTTGCAAAATACTTGGCCACACCGCGGCGAATATTTCGTCTCTCGTGTAATTGATTATTAACGAACGAGCGGCTTCTCATTGCGCGAATACTACACGCGATATCGCTGCGCTCTCAGCCCGAGGTTACGTTTGAATCGCGGAAGGACCGACAGCGAATTGATCAATCATTCGATCAATCAGCCCGCGTATTCCAGCCCGAGCTCGTTAAAGAAATAATTACGATGAGATAACAGGTTACGTCTGCCGCTCGCTTCAACTGTTATCGCCAACGCGAGATATTCTCGGCGGGTAAGAGTCGCGACATGTTATACTCACGGACCATCGGCCGTCCTAACTAATTAGACGTGCGGGATAGCGATTAGGTTATTCGCCGAGAGTGCATTCCGAACGAGGCGATGTACGGAGCGACGCGCACCGCGACCGGCCCGCTCGACTGCCGTCGAACAAATGAGCGTCGCAGCGACCTTGTTTACGGTCGCGCGCCGCAGCGACCCTGTTTACGGTCGCGCGCCGCCGCGACCGTTAACGTACAAAAACATCTAACAGCCCTGTAACATTTACGCCGAGTATTTCGACGTTACTGAAAATATTTTCATATCGCATTCAACTATCACGTTAAAGCCGATAGCTTGAGGCCGCGATCTGTAAAGCCTCGTCTACATAGAAGTCGTAAAGTCGTATTCGTAAGAATAGTGGACTATGATTGGTTAATTCTTATGTGTCCAAGTGAATTGACCAATTACAGGCGATTATTCTTACGACTGCGACTCTGCAACTCTCATTGTAGACCCCGACATAACTCGTCTTGTAATATTTACGCCGAATATTTAGACGTTACTGAAAATACTTTCGATATCGAAATGAACTATTACGGGCACGTTAAGGCTAAGGCCCGGTCTAGAATGAGTCGTTAGTCGTTAGTCAGAAGTCGCAACTATATGTTGATCCTTTTCCTTTCTGGGTGGAAGAAAAAGAACCGACATATTAGACATATAGTTCCGACTTCTGACTAACAACTAACAACTCATTGTAGATCGGGCCTTAAGCCTCCGCTACAATGATTCTCGGTTCTGTCTACAATGGTCGTACAGTTGTATCGATGGTCGCTTGAGCAGTCGCAAAGTAGTCGTAGTCGTAGTCGCTCGAATAGGTTCAATTCCTATTCCAACGACCACGATTGCGATTTATTGCCGCGACGGACCAATCAGAGAATAGTGTTATATGTCGTGTGTCATTATATGTCGAATATATCGTGGGAAAATACCTCAAAAACAGAAAATCGGTTTCAGTTATACATCGATACGACCCAATCCATGACTCTACGATTCTAAGACTGCGACCATTGTAGACAGAACCGAGAATCATTGTAGCGGAGGCTTAAAGCCTCGTCTACATAGAAGTCGTAAGTCGTAGTCGTAAGAATAGTCGGCTATGATTGGTCAATTCTTATGCGTCTGACGAAATTGACCAATCGCAGTCGACTACGACTCTGCGACTCGCATTGTAGACCACGCATAACAGCTTGAGCCCGCGATATGTAATGCGGGGTCTACAATGCGAGTCGCAGAGTCGTAGTCGTAAGAATAATCG